>NW_019741302.1:737302-772274 GCF_002891405.2 Cryptotermes secundus | reverse complement strand
CCGCAGTGTGGAGGGACACCATCTTGTTGAAAGAAAACGTTCGCTTGAAGGTGTGCCGTCTGCGGGACTGCAAGTGACTCAAGCATATTAAGACAATTTGCGCTGCTCACGGTCTTCTGTTGAAAGGAGAAGGGTCCAGTCACCTCGTGAGCCCTTCTTATGCAGGACACTGCTTGTCTCTTGAAACTGTTCCAACAACCGCTTGATGGACTGTTTTTCAAGTGCTTCTCTATATTCCCGACGGTAACGTCATTGCACTTGAATAACTGATTTTGTCTCCCAGTACCACAACACAGACATTGCTTTTTTGCTGGGCGGGGGGCTGCCATTTGCTGTTTATTAGCGTCACTGTCGGTCGGAAAATCAATTAACACGAAAATTTTTCAGCGGTTCTTTCGAACAATGCTGCCCGTTTCCTAATGTCCCTAAACCTTATTATTTATGTAAGTTTTAAATGTGGTGAATAGTTTATGGCTAATCTGTATATTTAGTGATTTGTTCATTAACTTTAATTGAATGTTTATGTCTCGTTACCAAAATCCAGGGCAATTCGTAATATAAAGATAGCAAAATTAAGATGTTTGGGAACCACAGTATCAGATAAAAATTTGAGTAATGAGGAAATTAAAGAGTACATAAAATTCAGGTAATGTTTGGAAACTACTGACTTCTCGTCTGCTGCCTAAAAACATAAATGTTACAATATACACAACCACAGTTTCGCCTGTAGTTTTGAATGGGTTTGAAACTTATTGTCTGACAAGAAGAACAGAACACGGACTAAGGGCTTTTGGGAATCGGGGGCTAAGGAGAATGCTTGGACCCAGGGGGGTTAAAATAATAGGTAGCTGGAGAAAATTGCATAATGAGGAGCTCCATAACTTTTATTCGTTGTCAAATACAATTAGAATAGTCGAGTTAAGGAGGATTAGATGAGCAGGGCATGTAGCACGCACGGGTCGAAGAGAAATGCGTAGGAAGGCCTAGACATAGGTGGGAGGGTAATATTAGAATGCATCTTAGGAAAATAAGCTGGGGTGATATGGACTGGATTGATCTGGCTCAAGATAGGGACCATTATGGGCCTCCTGTGAACACAATAATGAACCTGCGCTTTATGTAAAGTTTTGGGGTGTCTACTCAAGAAGGACTCAGCACGACGGAGTAAGTTTAGTTTATTAGCTGATTCCATTACATTTAACTATATTCGGATATCTCAATTTCTCACTTGGTCCCGTGTATCATTTCTCATAGCTGTTCTTAAAAACGTCATTTCTCCTGCCTCAGTTCTCAGTTTGCTTTTTATGTTCCAGAATATTGTTTTTTTTTATTGCTAATGGGGTGGGACTAAGTCCCTTGTACTGCGGCCACTTCTGGCCTATTGTACCAGCCCCAGATGATAGGTGAGGGTGATTGTGGAGCAATTGGTGGAATGAAGATTGACAAGGGAAACCGAAGTACTCGGAGAAAACCTGCCCCAGTGCCACTTTGTCTACCACAAATCCCACTTGACCAGACCCGGGATCGAACCCGGGCCGCCGCGGTGGGAAGCCAGCGACTAAATCTTGTTGGTTAGTGTTGCTCCTTTGATGGTAACAGTGAACACGTTAGAATTCGACAGAATATGAATGTAAGTACTAGACATGCTGTTGTTTGAAAAAAAACGTGTCGAACACAGTGCTAGTCATCGGAGTCTGCGTTCAGAGAGATTACGCCTCCTAGTTTATTTCATCCCTGATAAGACAACTGCGCTCGTGGTTGAGTGATTATTACAAGAGACTTGCTTCTTGCTCTACTTGTGATCAAAGTGGAAGTCGCTGATAATGCGGCGAGATATGTCTCCAGTTATCTTCTGGGCTCCAGCATTCAGTTCATCCATTGAGACCTCAGATATCGCTATCTTTGGATGTGTTAACTGCGATATAAACATAAACAGACTTACCCCTGTAATCTGAAAAGGGGCCACACGTTTCCACAGCGCTGTAGAGTGTCTTCTAACTGATACGTACAACGCGAATATGAATACCGCAAAAATGAAACAGAACATTGCTAGTCAGGAGGAAATTCTTCGCCTCGGAGGACTGTGGGTCGTCTTATCTTATCTATGGCACAGCCCTTTGTTGGATCATGACCGCTTTTCAGTGACTTAATCCTATACACACAGTCGGTAGGACTCCTTTGACGGGGGATCAGCTCGTCGCATGGTCTCTACCTATACACAGAACTACACAAACACAGAATAAACGCACACAGACATCCATGCCTTAAGTGGGGTTGGAACTCACGATCCCAGCGTTCGAGGGAGCGAAGACAGCTCAGACCGCGCGGCCCCCAGGTGTAATGTGGCCGGCATGTGAAACGAACCACCCATCTCCAACTGCAACCATTGCCGAGGCCAAAGAAACGCGAATCTGTACATCCACTCCAAATACACGTACGTCTTCATGGCGCAGTGTTTAATTAATTAAGCACAGGGACAACTTTTACCTCCTACGCTTGTAGGTTTGATGTACTTGTATAGGCGCACTTTCTCCATGTTGAATGTCGCATTCCTAGTTGGCACGGAAATCCGTACAGATTTGGAGATATGCCATCTCATTCTTCCGCCTCAAGGACTGGGTGCTGCACTACCGTTCGAGTGTTCGGAAGTTTTAAAACTGTTTTAATTTTGCAGTTTATAACTAGAGATGTTAAGAAGTCACGTCCTTCGGTAAGACTCGACACAGTAAATGTCCTTAGTTTGTTCTGTGCCGACTGTGTCTTTATCGACGCTATGTAGCGTCGGGGATAATAATGTAGGGCAGTTATTGGAATGCGAATTGGCAAGGGAAACAGAAGTACCAGGAGAGAAACCGCCCCCCTGCCATTTTGTCCACAACAGTATCCACATTACCTGTTGTTAATGGAAGGTAAGTTTGTTCCGTGGGTGCGCGGCCTAAGGGTTGGACTGTCTTCGCTCGTTCAAACGCTGGAATCGTGGGTTTGAATCCCACTCAAGGAATGGACGTTTGTATGTGCGTTTATTCTATGTCTGTGTTGTCCTCTGTGTAGGTAGCGGCCTTGCGACGGGCTGATCACTCGTCCAAGGAGTCCTACCGACTGTGTGAAAATGTTTACGAAACTGAAGAAGAGGCCAGGGCCCAACAAAGGGCCGTAGAGCCATTGATGAATGAATGAGAGTTGTTCTTGTGCTTAATTAAGGACCACGCCATGAATACGTGGGAGAATGTACGTACAGTTCCACGCATTGTTAACCTTGGCGCTAAATTAAGGCGAGTATTCAGCTTCACGTTCCGGCTGATATATCTCCAGGATAAAAGCCCTGGAAGGTGAGGGGGCACCAGAGCCAGTCTAGACTGACGTTAACGGTAGAGGACATTAGAAAATGTTTTTGAGCAGCAGTTTACAAAGATATACCTACATAGGCTTACAGATAAGGTACGTGAAGGTGAATCGGCTCACAAAAAGGAAAATCAGTTAGTACGCCATACTTAATGGTTGAAAAATTAACCCCATGCCATTGCTGGTAGGGCCGGTTCCGCAATAATACACGCGCACACACGTTGTGATTGCATTCCAACCTCAATTACTGCATCGAATTATGGAAATGTTAACTTTTGAAATTCCCTAAAGCGAGCCTATTCACGCTACCTGGTTCATTTATACTGTCACGTGTTAGTGGCTAGACATGGGTTTCAGATTGGTAATTGGATCTACTGACAACTCGTAACTACAATAACTATAACGCTTTCACTAATCTATACACTTCACAGATCGCTGTAGCACACACTAAGTCTCAGTCTGTTGTAGTCTACACTAGTCGTTGCTCGGTTACTGTATTAACTAGGCGTCGCTAGGTTACGGCTGCTAATCAGGGGAGTTCTTATACTTTGGTGTTCACGTCTTCATTGGATGACGGCTGGCTTGCAGTTAACTCTCAATTGCAATTCCTGGCTTCCTCCTAGCCATCACTGCCTACACACTGGTTACCACGGTTACCACACATTCGCTAACTCAAGAGTCAGAGTTACTTTTCGACTGGCGGTTTATCGCCAATTAGTTTGTCTTGACGTCAAACCCCTTGAGGGTCATGACCAGAGTTTTTTTTTTTGCAACTGAACCCTTGCGGTCATAGTCCTTCTGTAACATCCTCTCTGACGAGAGGATGTGTTCATCTCATTTGAATGTGTTTGGGTTTTCGTCAAATGTACATTTCGCACATATAACATGTTATTGAAAATTCATCCTTTTGCATTACACACAAGTGCAAGCTTTACAGAGCATATCATGCCTAACTTGCATATCTTATGCTACAACGGCAGCTTAGTCATTTGAACGATCGTAAGCTTGACCACCGCCAAGTTTAAGCCATGCTATATAAGCGCGGACGGACCGCATAGAAGACACGGCCTCCAACAGTTCTGTCGTTGCATGCATATTCATTGCCGCGGAACCACGTTTATCGAGCCGTTTCCTAACAGCGGCAGTTTCTTCTTGCTTCACAATTCCACATGATACCTGAAAGGAGGAATCCTTTCTGGTATCATGTCACAATATATAGCAGTTAATAATACATTTGGAACTCAGAATAAGTGAACACGCTTAAACCTCACCAACTGTAGCAAAATACTGAAATTCAGTGTAGGATGTCTGCCTAAACTACAATGTTAACATCTACAAATGTTTAAAACTCTCTGTATTTTAGTTTGCCTTAAAACAGTAGCTTAAAAAATGTGTTCCTGAAACATGCTTTTATCTCCAGTCAATATTCCATGGACCAGAGAGACGCAGCAGGCGACAGCAGCGATCATAGCGCCACCAGTAAAGCTGACAGGGAGGTATTCTTAAAAATATTCACAAACGCTCGCTGGTCCCATTATCCTTAACTTGCTGGAAGCGTAAATATGTGCTTCGCAGGCGTGCACGCATTTTCTGTAAATCTAGGACTCATCTCCAAAAAAATATTAGTACTAGTCAGATTAAAAATAAAACACCTCGGATCAGAAGTTTTCTTGTTTTTATTAACAAAAGAACAATCGAAACATCTACATACAAATACTAGCGAATTTCTTTCAGTCTCGGGGAAAACCCAACGCATCATTGCTGGGGTGTAGGGAGTGCAGTAATGGAAAGGAATACGCGAGAAAGGAGGGAAGGAAGTAAAGGAATGTGGGAACGGAAGAACATTGGTGAGGGAACATTTAACATGAAAGAGAGAATGAATAATGTAGAGGAATGGCGATAGAACTGATAAAAGAAGCAAGAAAGCAGTAAGTGGGAAGGGCGTGAAGGAGATGAATACAGGAACGGGATAAAGACAAGGAAGAAATAAATAATTTTGCCCATCATCTTTGACGGGCTATGCGGTAGTAGGACAGAAATTTTAAGCGCCTTCATTAAAACTATAGGCGCCTTGGCGACCCGGCGCCAGGATTTGCGCAGGTTGGTGTATTGCGTGGAAGGGCTCATGGGAAGTTGGAAGCCTGCGTCTAGACATTTGTTCGAGAACTGTCGTAACAAGTTTATTACATCGCAATGTTACGTTTGGACTTGCACTTTCATTGCCACTCCACAGGGGCCTGTATGTTCCTGATGTGTCTGAAATGGCTGACTTGTGGTTGTCGGTACTACCCTGGTTGGTCTTCTGCCAGAGGACCGTTGGAGTGATTAAGACGGTGAGACCTATGGTCAGAATTGTGCAGAGGGCATAGCAAGGAATGTATCTCTGTGTTCATATCTCAATTATTCGCATGGCTTCCAACAAGATTCGGTAATTTCGAAATGGGTGTAGTGGTGCAGAGAATTTTAAGGGGTAAACAGTCCGTAGATTGATGGTTCCGTCTTCTGGGATATTACGCCCTGTAGCCCGTTGAAAGTCAACCGACGTTTCGGAGGAACATGTTGCCTCCACATTCAGGGTCGAAGAATAAGCCAAGCAAGAAACAAGCGTGAAGCAAGCAGCAAGCAGAGCTCTTCCCAAAGCGCGCTCTTCTTTTTCAAGTTTGTGACTAAGAGTTTATATGCACTTCTCACATATCTGTTGCGTGCTACGTGCACCACCCATCTCGCCCTCCTCATTTTGATCATCCTAATGATATATGGTGAATACTACTACATATCAAGTTTCTTATTATGTAATTTTCTTCAACCTTTTCTTCGCTTTTGGGTCCAAATATTCTCATCAGCACAACGTTCTCAAACACCCTCAGTGCATGTTCCCTCAGGGAGAGATACCAAGTTGTACATCCACATAAAACAAAATAAATTATTTAGCTTTTCACCGGAATACAGAGTTCCTCATAGTCACCGCGGTGAGAACCTCTTGGCTTGACGCATTCTCCGACCCTGAAGATGGGGGCCACACGTTCCTCCGAAACGTCGGTTGACTTTCAACAGGCTACACGGCGTTATTTTCCGAAAGGCAGAATTCTTCATAACTGCCGCTGTGATAACTTGAAGTCGCGCACAGTTGTGTAGATTGTAGGGTATTAACATGGGTCATATGTAACTAAGATATAAATATGTGGACTGGATTCGTCTGGCGCAGATAGCGACCAGTGGCGGGCTACCGTGAACTTGGTAATGAGCTTTCGGATTCTGTAAAAGGCGGGATTTTCTTGGCCAGATGAGCGTCTGTTACACTCTCAAGACGGACCCTCGTCACTGGAGTTGGTTCAATAATTACGACTTTGGCCTCTCCTGAATTGGTATTATTGTTAGAGTTGTCAGTACATTAAAACGGTTTTTATATTTATAATTTGTCAGTATTCCATCAATCAAGGGATTAGTGGACTAATACAAATGTTCTTACCACAACTATATTAATATCTAATTCGTCAGTGAAGTATTAAAAGGTATGAATGAATGAATGAATGAATGTATGAATGTATAAGGGGTGGGCCTTCCTGGCCCTTGCACCCCGACCACAGTGATCTATTGTGCCTTATTAAAAGGTAAAAAAGGCCCTGTGCTTAATTTATTACGCACCACGCAATGAAGACCTATGGAGTAATGAAGGTAATAGCTCCACCATTCTTGTCCTCGGCACTAGTGGAGGTGAGTGGTCAGCTTCACGCCCCTCCCGCTTTACCTCGGAGAAAGAGCCTCGGAACCTATTACGCAGAAGGCTGGGCGGGCCCCAGAGCCGGTCTGGACGCCGTGGAGTAGAGAAAAATTTCTTGCGCCCGGAGGAAATCGAACCCTGGCCTTTCAGCCCATAGCCCATCGCTATACCGACTTAGTTATCTCGGCTCAGTGAATTATTAATAAGTATGTAATTTGAAGTTAGTGTCAATAATTTAAACGACCAAAGAAGACAGTTTCACGATTTAAGAATAAACCAATCAGGTGTATCAATTAATCTTCAGAGCGCTGGTAAATATAAGGACACTGCGGGCGCGCCTTCAGGTAAAGGGTCGAACTTCTTCCCGTAACGCCGAAGTTCGTTCCAGTAAGTGCGGTCTGGAAGATCCAGCACACTTAATGCCGATTAGTTCTGGGTGTGTGACGTCATTACTGCTCGTAACGTCCCTGGTGAAAGTTTTCTACAACTTGCCTCAAATTTCGATTGGTTATGTGCGATTTTGTCCGAATGTGCCCCTTCCTGTCGCCAGACATACGTTATGACACCCTTTTCCTAGAGCCAGTTCACTTGCTGATGTTTAGAGGCGATGCCTGCTGTATATTACGAGTGTGTGTAGTTCGTGGTGAATCACAACTCTGTGGTATGCCCAATATTGTGATTTGTTCGCATTTTCTTGTGTGTTCCGACAGAGGGTCTCGTGTAGCCATGACGTAATGATGTCTTCTCTGCTGGGTTTGTATAGTGATACTGTTGTGTCTTCTGCCTTTTACTCTTTCCTGGCATACTGAGACGAAGGGTCTAGATGTGGCATCACACAACAAAAGTTCGTCGAAATATTCCTTTATGTTCGGTGGAATTTACTTTTCTTGTCCTACTTCGAGGAGTAGGAGTACCGAAGTACCGAAGGCTGTTTCCTCATGGACAAGACGACAGAAGCGTGAAGTTGACCATCTAATGATGAAGTGGAGCTTTACTTCTACTCCCCATTCCCCTTCACGGCGTGGTGCTTAATAAATTAAAACCTAGAGATAACTTTTATCTTTTTCTTACTTCAGGGATTAGGATCTATGTCCAGCTCTTAGTTGGAGACAGTTCTTCTGTCTTTCTGTAACTCTGTAGCCCGTTTATTTATGATTTAATAATGCTCTTTTATGAGATGCACATTTTATTCACATGATGTGTGATTTCATGAAGTTTGAAGTTCGATAGGAGGTGTTGTAACGTAAGAGAGTTTAAGACGCTATAAAATTATAGTACAGCCTACTCTAATGGGGAAGNTTTTGGGGGGGGGGGGTATTATATGTGTGTGTTTGCGTTAAACAGTTTTTGAATGAGTTCCTATGGGGCTGTCTTTACAGTAACTACACTTATATTTATTATGTGTATGCCTGTATTGTTAATATGAGTACATTGTGTTATGTAGGATTCACATTTAATACAATACAATGTAAGATGTGTGAACTGTACAATTTCCTTTTCGTTGACATGGAGGTAATAACTCATTTAGGCTGTCCATCTAGAACATTTCGAACGTCTCCTACGTGTACTTTGTAGTCCTAATATTGTAATACAGGTCTGTTATTCATCGGTTTCAGTTGGCCGTGCCATAGCTCAGGCGGTTAGTGTCGCCGACTTCTCACCGCGCTACCCGGGTTAGGTCATGTGGGATTTGTGGTGGACAAAGGCGCTGTGACAGGTTTTCTCCGAGTATTTCGGGTTCCTCAGCAAATTCGCATTCCGCTGATTGCTCCATAATCACCACCATCATCATCATCTGTCATCTGGGGCTGGTACAATAGGCCAAACAGTGACCGCAGTACCAAGCGGACTCAGTCTTACCCCATCAGAAAAATAAGAAAAAAAATTTAAGTTACGTGTATTGGAATCGCGTTTTAATCATTGTACCCACTTTATTGTTTCTCATTATGCATTCACAATATGCGTGTTCCGTCCTCTATGCCACACATGAACTTCCCCTCTCTGTCTTAATAAGCGCATTATTATTATTATTCAAAGAAAATGGTTGTCGAAATAATTACATGTAAGCAACACAATACATTCACATTATGTCAGATAGGGGAGTGACCCACTTCCCGCCCAGCCACATGTCTACTTACTTTACCAGGAGCTGCTCATCTTGTTCTATGTTCATTGTTCCTGTTCGAAGTAATACAGAACACGTGGCGCCTAACTCCATCAATGACATGGCGGTTTCTAAAGTTTTTCAAACGGAAGAGAATGATTCACAATTTATTTCATAGTTCAAAATTTGCTGATTTTGTACTGTTGAACAATATTAAAACGGATCTTAGAGAGAAAGGATGGTATGGATTGGATTAATCTGGCTTAGGGCAGGGACCAGTGGAAGGCTCTTGTGAAGACGATAATGAACCTTAGGGTTCCATAAAATGCTGGGAAATTCTTGAGTAGCTGCAAATTTGGCTACTCCTCAAGAAGGGCTCAGCTCCATGAGTGAGTAAGTGATTTTGTACCGTACGAGATTTGAGGTTTTTGTGGCGCTGATTACGATGTAACAGTCTCATTGAACGTAATGCCGCGTAGTCCGATGTCTACTGACATTTTGAACCTGGCTGTGGAAGCAACATGTTCCCCCGAAACGTCGGTAAACATTACCAAATCACACGTCCACACATCCAAGAAGACACAAATCTTGCCCTGTCCGCTTCCAGCATACTCATCACTGATATGTGAGATTTCATTTCAGTTTTGTTCAGTGATGTGTCTTTACTATGTGAGGGTTCATTTGTCTGAGTGATGAGATCCGTGGGCAAGGCATGTATGGACGCGTGGGGTAGGGGAAACAGATGATTAAACAAGTCCAAAGGTTTGTGGTGAAGGTGGGAAAGACACTGGCACATACACAGAACATTTTCCTTTGTCTCATTTTTTTTAATAAAGAAATACAATGGTGTGGAATTTACCCCTGCTTCCATTATCTGTTAACGATATGAAACCCCCTCTGTTGGGTCCATTAGATTTATCGGTACCGAGACAGAGAATAGCTGCATCTAATGGATCCAACAGAATAGGATTAATATTTTTACTTGATGACGGAAGCAGAGCAGCTTCCGAAACTTTTCTTTGTAACCAAACGAGGCGATGGAAGATCTCGTGGGTGTGTGTCAGTTTAACGGATCGTACGTATATAAGAATTTTGTTGAGGAAGTGTCTTACAGATCGACTACATGGGGAACCGTGATTTTGTGTTTGTAATTTATCGAACGGCCGGTCACGGTAGCCGAGCGGTCTAAGGCATGCACTGTCTTCGCTCGCTTGGAAACCGGGATCGTGGATTCGAATCCCACTCAGGGCATGGATGTTTAGTTTGTGTGCGTGCGTTTTTCTGTGTTTGTGTACAGGTAGAGGCCTTGCGAGGAGCTGATCACCCGCCCAAGGAGTCCTACTGATTGTGTAAGATCTAGAAAAACCGAAGTGAACGGAGAAGTTCATGGAGGTAGGCCTAGGCCCACTGGGGCTGTAGTGCCAAGGGAAAACAAAGTTATCTAACGACTCTGCCAATAACTCAAGACTGTAAGGCTCACGATGGTGAATAATGAACTGGAAATGGTGTGAAAAAGTGGTTGTGGCCTATTTTAATAATTTCCGGTCACATTTAAATTCCACTACGGCTCTCTGCTGACCCATTTAAATGCCACTGGGCTATGTAATTTCATCTACTATTACGAAGTGTTTTATTCTTCTTGGTAACTTTCATAAAGCGGAAGAAACTTTGCTACGTTTCAGTAACGTCGAAAAAAATCACGGCACCTCGAGTGCGCCATAGCACCGGAACAGGCAGAAATACGAATTACGCGCCCAGTACGCCAGTGGATGGGATTATATTCCGGAATCGAATCGAATCGAATCGAATCGGGTGCTTTCCGAACACAAATCAGAAGCATTACAGTTATATGAGAACAACAGATTATGCGGCGGCAAAGTCGATGTAACTGTCTCAGTTTCGTGGCCAGTTCTTATAAGCGTATCTTTGGATTTAGTGGTGGTGAACGTTCCTTCACCATCTACTGTCTATTCCTGTTGTTCCCACTTGGAACGCATGACATCCGTGAAGCGCTTGTTTCACTTCAGTTTCTTAATCTTAGACAGTCGGTAGGATTCCTTAGATGGGGGATCAGCCCATTGCAAGGCCCTTATCTGCACACAGAATAAACGCAAACACCCATGCCTTGAGTGGAGTTCGAACCCACGGTCCAAGTGTTTGAGTGGGCGAAGACATTTCATGCCTTAGACCGCGCGGCCACTGTGAGCGGCATTCTCTTACCATAGTGACAGATAATTTTGTGTTTAAAACGTTCAATTTATACTATTGGTATATCAGAGTTATGCTAACAAATTTTCACGGGGGTTTAAATGTGTGAGGATCGTGTAGAAAGCCAGTAAGAGTTCTGACTGTCTAATGGTGTGTATTTTCAGGAAATATTTTGTATTATTATTAATAATTTAAAATAGTTCCTTCCGCTACTTATGCATACGCTATTTTACTGTGTGGCTACAGAAGAAAGCCGCTTTCATTGCCCCACTCAGTTCCTGGACATGGCATATCATGTTACTGAACAATCCAATTAACTACGCCATCATTTCCAATACGAAATAACCCTGCTGACTCATCTTTGGGATGCACTTGAAACCTTGTAATAATTCTGGGGGCGATAGAGGGCAAGGGAGTGGAAATATACCAGTACCCCTCAACAAGAACCAGTTTATTGAGGCTGGGGTTCTTGAGCTGCACAGCATACTGATGATTCGGTGGACTGGTTTCGTGGTTTCGAATTTCTCTGAGCTATATGTCCCTCCTTTGCTTTGCATTTAGCTGTGTAAGTAGACCCTAGCCGATCACGTTGGCCGCTCGGTCTCAGGCATGGATGTCTGTGTGCGATGATTCTGTGTTGTCCTATGTATGCAGCGGCCTTGCGACGGCTGATCCCCAATCCAAGGAGCCCTCTCGACTGTGTATAGGATTAAGAAACTGAAAAAGAGACCAAGGTCCAACAGAGGACTATAGAACCATAGGTGAGTGGATAGGTAGGTAGGTAGGTTCTATAACTTGGCAAACTTTGACCCTATCTGGAATGATGACAGCTGAATTGGATGTTTTTAAGAGAACAACGAAGGAAAGAAGCACAGTCCGTATCGTGTGACGAATTACGATTTTCATTTGAGGTTACTTTATTAAGAGAAACTCGAGGGCCGCGCCATAGCTCAAGCGGTTAGTCGCTGCTTCCCACCGCGGCGGCCCGGGTTCGATCCCGGGTCTGGTCAAGTGGGATTTGTGGTGGACAAAGTGGCGCTAGGGCAAGTTTTCTCCGAGTACTTCGGTTTCCCCTGCCAATCTTCATTCCACCAATTGCTCCACAATCACCCTCACCTATAATCTGGGGCTGGTACAATAGGCCAGAAGTGGGCGCAGTACAAGGGACTTAGTCCCACCCCACTAGCAATAAAAAAGGGTTAAGCAAAGTGCTGGCCATACTTCATATAGGGCGAGATATGCCCCTCTTACATGGCGGCAACATCCTCGCGTGTGTTATCTGTATTTACAAAACAAATAGAGCAGTCTGTTACTTGTTATCATGTCACTAATTTTTTTCTTTCACTTCAAGCAATTTTTTACAAGACCTTATTCACATGGATACAGTGCGTCGACCCGAACAACGTCTGCATGACATGTGTTCGATCCTTGGTGTTCCCAATCTGAAGAGCAAGTTCGCTTCCATTACCCACAACAGATGCAGATACAAATCCCCAGGTTATATTTTCTGTGCGAATATTCTAGTAACCCTCCCTTAAAAATAAGGAGGAAGTGCATCATTTGTTATGTGTTTATAGTATTAATGTCACGTTCCCCCATATTCCTTTCCTGTTTGTTGATCTGGCTCAGGATAGGGATCAGTGGAGGGCTCTTGTGGACGCGGTAATGAACCTTGCTCCATGAGTGAGAGAGTGAGTGAGTGAGTAAGTAAGTTCTGTGTGTTATCGAATGATAAGTCGAGACAGACATTTAACGCCATCTACCAAGAATAACGCACCCAGACAATCGTAAATAGTTCCCTTTCTACAACTTACTATGCCACGAATATCCACATCAGTAGAATATGAATACTCACAGAATAGACATAATACACTGAAACAGCACACAGGACGCTCGTTCGTGAGCTACGTTACGTTTATGCAACGTCTTAAAGCTCGACAGTTCGATGCTATGGTACCCCGAAATAGCTTAATGACACAGCTTACACACTCTGAAGATTTAGGCAGCATGCACTTCCGAAACGTCGGCAGAGTAGCCCATATTTACACGGTTCAACAATTAAAGAACAGAATCAACATCAATAATTAGTAGTTACTGGAAGTACGTGTATAGTCTGAAAGTCATGACCACCTCTATAATCATACACGTTTTGGAAACTGCTTTAATTAGTCAGTAAGGGACCCTTAGATGAAGTCTCGTAACACATCTGCCATGAACACAGTGCAACACAGAAGATGCGGACATGCATGTACCCACATACACGTAGCAAGACTCGAAACCTCGCAGTCCTAGAACGCTGGAGGCCTCCCTCCCCCTCTTCATCTTTATAGAAGGAAGTTCGGCTCCGCTTGTCATCAGCAGCATATCAGTGTTTACCGCATCTTCTCCACTCGCCGCAAAGGAGGTAGTAACACAGTCGGGCTTGTGTGAAGTACCTCACGGTAATCTTATCACACGTAATCCCATTTCGCACTCCAAATATTTAGTAAAGCGACGCTACCAGATCAGAAGGGTATTCAGATGAAACGTTTATCGCTCTTTCCCGTGACTTTCCGTACAAAGCATAAAGCTTAAAACGGGTAAGTAGTTTTTTTATAGTTTCTTGGGGTGGGGTGAGACTGAGTCCACTTGGTATGCCGGCCTACTGTACCAGACCCGGACGACAGATGAGTGTGGAGCGCTCGGTGGAATGAGTACTGGCAGGTGAAACCAAAGTATTCGGAGAAAATCTGCCCCAATGCCACTTTGTCCACCACAAATCCCACATGACCTGGGCTCGAACCCGGGCCGCCGGGGTGGGAACCCGGCTACTAACCGCCTGAGCTATGGCACAGCCGATTAAAACAGGTAACTCCAATTGCTTATAACTTACCCGATGGAGCAGTGACCGTCTTGTATGGCGTCCCAAAGTTAACCACAGCGTTCCCAAGGGTCAGACATTCGACCGTGTCCTGAGTAAATTGAATCGTGTCCTCATCCTCATAATTTCTCTTTTACTGGTAGATCCATTTTAATGCTATCCTCTCATTCTAAGTTGTCTCTCCCCTACACATACTTCCCATACCATTTGTAAAAAGACACAGCGCAACACAAGAAGAAAAATCCACCACTTGAAATACACGTACGTAAAGAAGGGTAAAGCAAGGTAAAGATGTCCCAGTACTTAACTATTTAAGCACTACGCCATGAAGACTTATGGGGGAGTGGCTCTATAGATCCACGTATTCTTGACCTAGGCATTAGCTAGAGGTGAGTGGTCAGCTTCACGCCCCCGGTACCCATTTGATAGGTTCCTGGGTGGACCCCAGAGCCGGTCTGGACGACATGGAGAAGAACAAATTCTTGACCATACCGGGACTCGAACTCCGGCCTCTCGGTAGCCACGTAGCCAGTCGCTGAACTGACTGCGTTATCCCGTCCTAAGAGTAACGTTGACAGAGGAAAACTACGAGGAGCTTCAGTCAGGATAGGTGGCGTACCGACCGAGATTCGAACGGAGAACCTCCGGAATATGAGCGTTACCGCTAGACCAGTTTGTTCGTTGATAAGTTATTGAGCTCATTTGGGTTAAAGTTAGAATTCTGAGTGCCACTTTGAGATGATTTCAGTTGTCGAGCAAGGGGCACATATCCTATATAGACATACAGACAACAGCACTTGAGCATTCACACTGGTTAATAGAAACATAGGAATAAATTGCGAGTTGAAGGGGAAACTAGTTTCCAGTTTTATCAAAGTGAAATTTAAATGCGGAAAGTCGACCCCCATAATCATCGTCATCCATCAGTCGTCGTCGTCACAATCATAATCATCAACATCATCACCGTGCACCAGTGAGGTAGTCTGGTCACTTACTGAGGCCTTCGTCCCATTTATGTCTTAAGAAATTTTCCTCCGTTTGTGATTTTCTAATAGTTTCGGAAGTCCTTTCTTTTCTTTCGCGTTCAGTCGACATAATGAATCTAGTTGCATTTTATATTTAGGTTTTTTTTTGCAGTATTGGTTCGGTATTAATTCTTTTGACGTGTCTTCTTTTATGGCATATTTAAGTGCATTTCTTGCCATAAATTCCGTTTCATAAGCTGTAATTATGGTTTTATGTTCTGCTTTCATTATTCACCATTCTGCCCCATATAGAAGTACCGGAAGAGGCTAGGGTATCAACCCTCGATAACACTAACAAATCACGCCCATCAACATTAAATTGGATTACTGCAATCTGGAACAAAAAATCGCCAAATAGTAAAGCACGGTTTTCGCTTTCTCATTTTCCCCTTTCTGTGTTGTGCGAACAGCGGGAAATGCTAGGATGGTTGTTGTGGCGGTGAATTTGCATATTGGTATTGATTGTTGACTGTTGACTTTCAACTTTCACCGTTGAATTTGGCAGGAGCATGAGTAAAGTTGCGTGTAATTCAGTAATGATGGAGTTAATGACGCTCGTGCTCTCCAAACGCGAGACAGACGTACTAGCCGTCCATCTGCTGTGTCCCTTCCAGTAGTTAAACACTTCTGTGATGTTTGTACAGTTCGAATGCAGTGCCACGCAGTGGGGAGATCAGTACGTTCAACCCCTGAATGCACTCAACGAATTTCCTTTAAATTTATTATTGGGATCCATAGTTACTGTTTGAATAATGTAATTTTGAATCGTATCTGTCGGACTGTTACTTTACGTGAAGTTCAAATATAGCTTCTATCAGATCAAATATTTGGGGACGACTCTGACCATTCGAAATAGGTTCATGAAAGATGTAAGAGCAGGGAATGCTTGCTACAGTTTAGTTCGAAATCTTTTTTTCTTTCCATCTGCTGTCTTAAAGCGTAAAAATTAATAACTGCAAAATTATAATTTTGTATGATTGTGAAAGTTGATTTTTCGCTTTAAGGGATGAACGTAGACTGAGGGTTTTGGAGAGCAGGGTGCTGAGGAGAATATTTAGACCTGAGAGGGATGAAATACTCCTCCCCAAACATTATTAGGATGATCTAATCAAGGGATTGCATTCAATATGGGAAAATCTAAAAAAGAGCCCCTTGGAGAAAAAACTAGGCATAAGTAGAATGATAATATTAAAATGTAAATGTTGTAGCGTGTACAGCCGTTGCTATGTAATGACTGCGAGATAGGCGAATATGTAACGGTCGTTTCTGAGCAACGGCTCGATAAACACTTTCCCCTTGAAACGAATACGTACGCCACAGTAGGCTTACTGTTGGAAATTGGGTGTTTTCTATGTGGTCCATGCCAAGATGTTATGAAAACAGTCTGAAGCAACGAGTTCAGTTGAGAATTGAGTTCTGCAAGGGAGGCCGAGAAGAGATGGCGCTTTAATTCAGTTGACAGTCGAGTTGTGGGATATTCGCCGGACAGTAACTACGTGAGCACAGAAGCTGAAGTATCTGTTACCAAGCAACGACTAGTGAAGACACTGCAGGCTGGAGAAGATGCTGACGTCATGACTCAGACCGGTGTGCGGCGGTTTTCATAATCTCATTCGTTTCAACTGTGCTCCTTTCTTTGCGTCATGTCGCAGACTTCGTGTCCTGATTGTTACATGTCTTGCATGCCGATGTGCGGCCTAACTTAGAGTTGTTTGTAGTTACGATCTTTAAGTGGTCTATAAGTGGAGTCACCAATCCAAACCCCGTCTATAGTCACACATACACGTGACGTTATGATGGGTGGTTGTGGACTGGATTCATGTGGCTCAGGATAAGGATCAGTGGCTGTTTCTTGTGAACACTTTAATGAACTTTCATATGCCACAAAGAGCTCGGAATTCCTTCACTAGCTGAGCAACTGTTAGCTTCGCAGGAAGACTTTATTCCATCTTAAAGCGGTATACAGACTCAAGAAGAGCGGATTCGAGGAATATTTGTAGGCTACTTGAGATCATTCGTGATGAAGAGCATGGGAACTGGTTATGCACTGCTTTGCCTCAGAGCTGGGTCTTTGCGATTACCTGAGCAAGTCAGTCGATAAGTACGTGATCTCAACCTGACAGAACGCGAAGCGCGGATGTGGCAAGCAACGAGACTTCCGCATACCATGTTCTGAACCCGTTACTTTCCAAATTATAGCTATTTGCATGCAAGTTTCCACTCTGTGAGATCTTGTTGATCAGAATTTCGATGCAGGTTTCTCGATGCGATGGAGACCGTCTTCTGATAAGGTAGCTCCGCTGCTGTCTTGTTCTAGACGCTGTGTTCCTGCCCTCGAAAGATGAAGCAGAGTATTGTATTATAAATTATTAGAACACTGGAAATCATGACTATTAGGATGGTAATTTTTAAAGTGAGGTTGGCCCAGTGCTTAATTAATCATAGTAAAGTCAGCCTTAATTTTCAGTGGCAAGTCAAAGCACTGCAAAATTCGTAGTATCGATTGAATAATAAGTACAGAAATTCCTCAAGAACCTCACATATAAGGAAAAATTTCCCTCAGATATTACATGACTACATAGTATAGATAAATTGCCAACAGCTCTCAGATGTTGTCAGATATAAAAATTTTATAAGGTCGAAATAGTCGACACTTGGCACTTTTAGGTTAAGTACCACGTCATTAAGATAAACGAAAGGGTAGAGGTATAACTATACGTTTTCTAAACCTGAACCTCGGTACCAGATGGAATTGAGTGATTAGCTTCACGCTCCGACTGCCTACTCTCTGGGAGAAGAACCCCCGTTACCTACCGGGTAGGAGCCTGGGTGGTCCGCATAGCCGTTTTGGACGCTGTGTATAAGAAATATCTTGCCCCTGCCAGGAATGTAACCCCAATTCCTCTGGCGTCCAGCCAGTAGTCTATCCACTACATCTTACATAAGCGAATTGTGAAATGTTGCAGTACATAAAAATAAATGAAATACAAAATTTTGATGGGGAAACCCTAACAGTAGAGGTCACTTGAAAGACAACCGGAAGGAAGGATGGAAGGTAATATTAAAACGGGTCTTGTAGAGCACGATGAAGGGGTAGGTAATGGATTGTACACGTGTTAGTCTGACTGAAGCTAGGGCCCAGAGACGGGTTGATGTGAATACGGTAATGTTAGTACTATATGCCGTTAAGATTCATATCGTGATATTTTGGATTATGAGACCGTATAGTTTGGTGGGTACCAACGTTTCGAACGAACATACTGCCTCCGTCTTTACTTCCGTCCTGAAGATGGAGATAGCAAGTCCATCGAAAACGTTGATGACCTTCTAGACTCCCATTTTTCATAATTACGATGGTCATAATGTGAAGGTAACGGAACTTCGGTTCCCATAAATGACGGGAAATGTTTTACTTGCTCAACGACTGTTAGCAACGGGAGAACATTTCTGTTCCATCGAGATGGTTAGTCGTAATACGCAGAATGTCCATAGTGACAGTCCGTTTGGTTCAGTATAGAAACTGGCTGAGATGGTGGGCGGGTAGTGCGGTGCTGGCCGTCTTCTGGACTAATTCGTTGCTAGTTAATTTGGTAGAATCTTGACGTCGGTACTGTCTGATGAATTATTGAGACTGTGCTACATGAAGAAGCAAACAGAAACATCTGACGTAACCTAACCTAAGGCTGTGCCATAGCCGAGGCTGTTAGTCGCCGGTTTCCCATCACGACGGCCCTGTTTCGACCCCAGGTAAGGTAATTTTCGATTTGTAGTCAACAAAGTGGCACTAGGGCAGGTTTCCTTCGAGTATTTTTTATTTCCCCTGCCACTTCTCATTCCACCGACTGCTCCGCATTCATCATCATCTATCATCCGGGGCTGGTACAATAGGCCAATTAGTGTCCGATGTACCAAGGGGACTCAGTCTCACCCCATCCCACCCCAAGAAATTAAACTAACCTAACTTATAAGGGAAACATATAAGCGTATTTAATGTGAGCTTGTTATATGTGTAGACGAGCAATATAAAATTTTGACTGCTTTGAAAGATAGGTGGGTCTGCTTTATGTGATTTTTTAAACACGCGATAAATGACATTCATTAAAAACGCTCTCCCGGGGTCCACATCTGCTGCTGGCACGGCACACTGAACATTGCCTCCAGTTTCTGCTATACATTACAATGAATGACTGTTGCAGACAGTCATGTGTGATGTATTGGAAAGCGAAAATGTAATTCGAAGTTATAAGAATTGTCAGCCATCAGTAATGCAGTGATAAATCAATGTTCTAATAAGGGTCGTTGCATTAGGTCCCAATTTATAGCCAGGATCCGGGATTTTACTTCAGCAGTGACTAGAACTGGCATCAAACTCCATGGAGTAAAGTCCTTCTTGAGAAGCTAACAGTCGCTCGGCTTCTCAGGAATTTCGTAGCATTTTATAGAGACCTAACTAGATAGTCAGAGGCAACACTATGAAAGTTCCTTCAGACCCATTGATATATAAAAATAAACTGTTTCAGGAAATGACAACACATCGGGGAAAAATAAAAACATTCCTTTTTCAGTCCACACCCAGGAGGTGCTCCAAGCAACGAACTCCATGAAGCTGAGTCCTTGAGAAGCCACCAGTCGCTTAGCTCCTCAGGAATTTCGCAACATTTTACGTAACCCGAACGTTCATTGATGCATTCGCAAGAGCCCGCCAGTGGCCCCTATCGAGAGAGACGTACCACCCCATTCTATATCTCTGAGATACATTTTAACATTATCCTCATACCTACTTCTGTGTCTTCATAGTGGTCCCTTTTTTTTCCCCCACAGAAACTATCTTGTCTCCCATACGTGCTATATGCCCTGCCGATCTCCACCCTCCTTGGCTTGATTATAGTTTGTAAAAGTATTTATCTATAAAGTCTAAACATACGGAAATTTGTGTGTGCCCGCGCGTGTGGATGGGGATGAAGTGAATACCTCAACAAGAGAAGGCTAGGCAGGCGATGGTTATAAGTGGCTGACTTTGACCATTCTGTTATTCGTCTAGTGACATATTGAACTTCAGGATTGCGGCGGTAGAGAGGTGTCCCGAAAATCATGCCGATGTTTTCGGCGTGCATAGTGCACTCGGGCGGTTGTTGATAGTTCCCTCTTCCCTTCGCTGCAGGATGGAGTGTAGAGCAAAGCGTGGCGTGTAGTGGAGAACTTCGTGATGTAAACATCGCACCAAATTATCTTACTGCTAGGACATTACAATCGCGGTGGCCGCAGTGGACGGTGAAAATAAAATACAAATAAAGAATTTCCACGTGGAAACTTACTGATCCACAATATAGTGCAGTTTATGTAAGGCCATAAATAGACATTTCCATGTACCCCATTCAGCGTTTCACAGATTATGTTGAAATTCCGTGTGAAAGGTCTACACCAGACAGTATCGGTCATTTCCGACTTTTAGCCATACTGGCCCATAACAGACTTTAGTTTGCATAACGCCATAAAAGAATTTTCCATGTATCATGAAACCTTTCACATATGTTGTTGAGATTCTGCATGGGAAACGGCCAGTAATTTACATTTCATTATTCCCATTTTAAATAAGCACGAGAAGCCTCAAAGAACGCTGTTAGTAGATCCGTATACTACGTTATAGAGTTGGGATAGAGACGGGGTGGGGGATGGACTGCCCGGGTTTCCGGCAGTGCAAGAATTTTTTCCCCTTTTCCACAGCGTCCAGACTGAATCCGGGGTCCCACCCAGGCTCCTATCCAATGGGTGCCGGGTGCGATTTTCCCGGGAGTAAAGCGACAGGGACGTGAAACTGACCACTCACCTCCGTCTAGTGCCGAGGTCAAGAATGATGGAACTATACCTCTACTTCCCCATATGTCTTCGTGGCATAGTGCTTAATGAGCATAGGAATAATTTTACCTTTACCTCTTACATTAAACAGTACATCTTTTCATCTTCCTAGCATTTACTCTTTCTCCGTCCCGTCCCCCCCCACCCAAAGCTATCCACCTCCTCCCCCCTTAAAGCGATATTCGGCTCAGACGAGGGGAAAATGCATGAATCATAGCCCGCTGTTCCACCGAGATGATAAATGGCCAAATTTCTGAAACACTGATTCCTGATTTCGAGTGGCAGGCGCCGTCTGCTTTTATAGAATCTATTCAGTTTGAGCAGAATTGTAAAATTGGTTTCTCATAGCCTTAAGCCGTATCGTTTTAAAATTACACAAAATTGATGGAAATGGTGACCGCAACAGAAATTTCCTCGGACAGTGTTCGTATGCTTACTCTTTTCCGAGCTTTGTATAGTCTCCATTCTCTTATTGTAGTACTTCCGCCCATGTTTCTTTTGTGGCGGAAACAATAGAAGCAGCCATGTTTCTCAACAGGTTGCACTAAACCCCAAGGGGTTCGTGAAAGAAAATGACGTAGGAAGATAATTTTAGTAAATAATTTGCGTGCTTTCCGAAGATGTCAGTAGCTAGGCTATATAGCGTCCAATGATAGAATGATGAATGAATTGGAAAGGATTTGGAAGGAAGCGGTCGTACACTGTTCTGGATACTGTTCTGAAATTTGTCTGGAGGGACATAGAAAACTCACGGAAAACACCTGTCAGGTTAGCTGGTGTCCCGGCAAGATTCGAACCGAGCGCCTAGGGCGTTATAATCTACTCGGCGAGTGCAGCACTTTGGTTAGATACCTCTATCTTATTTGTTGTACTGTGTGGGAGATATAACTGAGCGAACAGAGTGAAGGATGAAGTGTCTAAGTGAGGCTTGGATTATATTATAGGAGAGGATTTAATAAATTAATAATTCTAGAAATCTGAAGACTCGTGTAGTGACACAAATACTGGAAATGTTTGATAAATTTGCGGAAATGACTTCTCTCTGCCTTCTGCACTACTATTAAAGAGAACCGGAGAAGAGGACGCTATGTTGGATGCTGTAACAGGGAACAAATAAAAGGGGTGACTGGGGGTGTGAAAATTGAAGGAGTTTAGGGCAGGAACCAAGAAGAATTAGTGGTCTTTATGTCCTGAAGTGGAAGAATTTAAAGTGTGCCAATACCCGCAGTTTGAGAGTGGAGGACATTTGTGGGAAATGGAGAATGGGACTGGCCTAGAAGTAAATCTTGAATAAAAGCATAGTGATTTTGAAACGTTCTATCTTCTGGGATATAATACCATGTAGTGGAATGGAAGCTAGCAGACGTTTCGGAGGAACACACGTTCAAGACCGAAGAATAAGCCGAACAAGAAACCAGCATGAAGCAAGCAGAAAGCAAAGATCTGGTCCCGAAACTTTAATATTTTTCCCGATACAGGAACAAATACATAAAGATTATATTAATTAATATATATTATATATATATATACGTACAGATTGGTATAAAGAAGTAGTTTATAAAAATAGAGCACTATATTACAATTAAAGCCCCTGCCAGCGGGATGTTTAACCAGACAGTGAATTTATTGCATTGTGGATTATTGCAAACAAAATGTCAGCTTGGACTGTCAAGTCAACAAAGCAAGCTGGATATACATATTTACAGCAACCATTTATCCGTTTCTGTCCTTTACAGACAGATATACAGTAGCGGCACCTAGAGATTAGTGCAGCGCTAATGCAGGTGACATAGGAAAATCTGAAATTCTGCCAGGATTCTGGGTGATCTCGTAAAATTTAAGACAGGATTGCCTTCAGTTTTTAGTAGTTTGCTTTAGACTTTCCAGCCGATTACAGAAATAGTACTGTCACATGTCACACAGTGACTAAAGACGTGGTTCGGATTGGTAATTGGATTTATTAACAACCTAGAGGCCGTAACTACAATTAATTACTCGTATTACGCCATTGCTGCTTTACACACTTTACGATCACTCCACGCTAATCTCTTCAGTCTATCTGCACTAGTCTTCACGGATTTATCACAGAGGAACTATAACAGTCTCACTGAATTACACACTCCAAATATTACTCATAAATAAAATTTTCTAACCACACGTTAAGTCCTCACAGGGCGACTTCTAATTCTTCTGTACTCCTAGTTACAATTCGCTCTGTTCCTCGCCCACGAGCTTGCCGTGGCTATCTCCTACCGAGAACTGACTCGTCCCTGAACCGAACGAATTCTGTCACTTACGTATATAGCCAAGGAACGGACACACATCACAGGAAACACGTATCACGTGACCACCACCCACCACTGCATGACGTCACTGCGGACACGGAAAACACAGCCTCTTTTATTGTTACGTAACCTAGCAACGGACCTTTTACTAAGAATCTTTCTTCGCGAGAACTCGTTTATCAACACGTTGCCTAGCAATGGTTGTACATATAAGAATACATTAAACAGGCCACGGACGTTTCATGTTTCCGTCATTGAATAGATTGAATCATTTGCAACAGACTGATTTAAAATATTGCTTTGTCTTCTTTACGTTGTTCGTCTAGTAGATGGAACCATATAGGTGTCAGAATTAAAATATCCTAATCCATAAGTTTAAATACATCCAGTAGTTTCTGAAGGGTTCTGACGATGACGTGCAACAGAGACGGGATTATTGGGTTTCCGGACGATGGACAAAGTCCACAAACCCAGTAATCCCGACACCCTTTCGAGTTACCTGTTCTAATGACTCTGATCTCTCTAGTTCGTAGTGTCATTAGATAACAAACCCCAAGGCGTGTAGGACTCTGTATGGACGTGTGAACTATATGCGACGTCTGCTGCGACTGGAACACACGTATATTGTTTCCGACACCTGTCGCACACGCTCGGTTGAGCTGCGGGTTGACGCTCCCTCTCTACGGCCTCTCTCGGTGTGGACCACTTTTTTAGAAAAACCATTTCCTCAACATATGATGTTCGAAGTTCCTTAAAGTGTATAAATGAGCTGCCTGTTCTTTATTAAACGCAGTAAAGTTTAATACGCCGATGACAGTGGCCACGCGGTTTAAGGCATGAACCGTGTTCGCCCTTTCGAACACTGAAATCGTGGGTTCGAATCCCACTCGAGGCATGGATGTCAGTGTGCGTTAATTCTGTGTCTGTGTTGTTCTGTGTGTAAGTAGCGGTCTTGCTACGGCCGATCCCCCGTCCAGGGAGTCCTACCAACTGTGTATAGGATTAAGAAACTGAAAAAGTGGCCAAGGTCCAAAGGGATGTGGAGCCAAAGAGAGAGAGAGAGAGAGATTTTAATAATATCGCTTATCAAAAGGAGTATTGCAAGGAAAATAAATTAAAGGTCCTACTTTTCACATTTTAGTATAACATAGGCCTGTGGTCCTGATGTGGGTCCCTGACCAATTTCTTGGGGCAGTTGCGTTGGTCCTTAGTATGATTACAGAAGTCCTTCTAGATACATTTTCAGCCGTGCATTTTCGGAATAATTAATGACAGAAAACTTCGCTTAAGCCACAGCTAGGCTTCCGTAGGCGCTCTCAGACCGTATTATCACCTCTGTAATATATAACCGTCAGTTTCAGTGCTGACGTGTGGAATTTTTTAGCATTAAACATAATAAATTAATTCAGAATAACACAACAACAAAAATGTAATACCCTAACATGTGTCCTCACTCAAATTATAATTTTACAGAGAGCCGATATTAGGCAAGTCGGGGTCTGAGAATATGGTTATTCTGTTGTAAGAAGCAGAAGGAAACAGATTCGGGAATGCTGAATCAGACATTACTTTCAAATTATATATAGGAATTGGGTTAACCGTCAACACAACAAATATACTTGATTTTAATGTTTTACAATTCGACTTTTTATTCCTGCTACATGTTTTGGCCGTAGAAGACCACCATCAGGCAGTTATATATAGGAATACGTTTAGTTATTGAACTACCGATATGGATCCATACCAAGTCGCAAGTCCAAGTCACATTGCAACTGACGGTCGGTCGGTCAGTCAGTCAGTCAGTCAGTCAGTCAGTCAGTCAGTAAGTATTGGTGTCGAGCCCCCATACAAGTGCAACGTGTCGTATTATATACTAACAGATAAAATTTGCCTCAAGTTGGTAAGTGTTATGCAACTAAAATAGAAATACAAAATAAGTTAAAAGATAAAATATAGAAATGTATACCCTATATCAAGATTTATAAAGTGTTAAATATACGTGTACATATTATGGAAATATTAAAAATATTAAAGAAATATTTAAAAATGTTAAAATTGTTTTGAGCTATTAATGAAAGCCATGCTATAAAACGTTCCAAAACAAACATTTCACAGAATATGTTGAAGTTGTCTTTCGTTTTGAGCTCATACCCAGCTAACGGGGTAACTGGAAACTCTTTTATGGACAAGTTTCTAACGAAATCAATTCATGAAAATCAAAATCAAAGGAGTTATGAGGGGAGCTCATAACGGTCCCGTACTGGGTTACTTTAATCTCTTATTTAACATTTAACCACTACATTTGTTCGTTTCCAAAAGCGAGGTCTCCAGTTTACCGTATTTACGCATGTATAGGCCGCACATTTTTTGCCAAAAATTCAAGAGGAAAACTGGGGTGCGGCTTATATTCGAAATATTCGAAATCACACTTCATTTAAAAAAATTGGCGTTGCCAAATTTCGGAATAATTTCTACTCCTGAAATAATATTCCAAGAAAATTATTTTTTCTATAATTTCTGTCTGAAAATTGTGCTGCGGCCTATACACGCACGCGGCCTATACATGCGTAAATACGGTATTTCTGCCTTTGTTTACCGAATTTCGAGGCTGGTAAGCATGTTCTAAAGCAGTGGTTCTCAACCTTCGTGAGGCCGCGGCCTGGTAATTTTTTTTCTTTTGCTACGCGATGGCCCTGTATAATTGATGCCAGGGCCTGGTACCGGGTCGCGGCCCGGCGGTTGAGAAACAGTGTAGAATCTACAGTTATGATGATGCTTGTTTCTGTAAAGAAGAAGAGTAATCCTTATGATCTGATATTTACCATCAGCTAATTTCATGGCTGAGAGGTAACAGGCTTTAAGGTTTCGACGTGTTTTGTTGTGGTCTTGTTTCCTTTCGCCCCATGTCTACATACGCTACCCAGAGCGTTTCGTTAAGCGTCCAGTGACAGACAGCTCTTGTGTGTTCAGGAAAATCCTCGTCTATACGTTATTTAACCCTACAAGTTCCAAATGTCGAAATTTTCGACCTTTATGAACACTACTGTATTTAAAAGCGTGTGACATATGTGGACATTTCTTCTGAATTACATTGTCAAGAAAAGTTTGGAAGCAAATTTTCCCTACATTCGAAATTATTGTGGAATTGATTTACATTATTTATCAACGAAATAAGAACAGCTCTGTAAATGTAAAATTGCAGCTAGGAACTTTAAATTTAAAGCTGGCGTTCTAGGATGATTTTATGATGTTTTGTGGGCAAAAAAGCGCTATATTTGGAATGGCGCGTACAAACGTTTGGTGTTATTATCAGGCTTTAATGGCAGAACATTTTTATGGCACACATTTTCACTCACTTTGGAGGGTTGTGTCCAACTTTGTGTCTTCTGTGGGATATATGTGTGTATTATACCAACCGTTTCACAAGCGTGTAACAGAAACTTATCTATTATTTCCTTTCAATGCCTGTTACAACCGCATTCGGTCATCATCAGGTTAAAACACAAATGGACTATTTCTAAAACATATAGACTGACGTTTTCGTCAAAATATAATGATAGTAGAAGTGTAAAAACATACCAAATAAGTAGGATTGGTCGGTTACAATCCAGTTATTGCATAGAGCCCGTATACAATACAAAGTTATGTTATATAAGTAATTAGACAAATATCTGTGTCGTAATTTTCATCTTGGCATAATACATTTATATATCATATTTTCGCTCATACATTAGTTTCCCGTGTAATATGTTGCGTCTCCGCTACAAATATCGACGGGTTAACGCTCACAGGGACAACTTCGCTGTTTAAGCACCATACGAAACACACAAATACACTCTGTTAGCAGAATGCAAAGTTTCTGTATATCAGAGCAAGNGATCCAATCCACGACAAACTAGTTCATTGCATGCCTTGTCTATACATACTAAAATAACTAAAATATATATTTATCATATATATTTTAATTATTTTAATATGAAGACGACAAGGCGTTGATCGAATAAGCACCTGAAGATGGCACTTTTGTGCCGAAACATGTAGTGCGAGAGAGAGGAGTGAGGTAGATAAGTGTATGCACTAGAAGACGGTGAAATAAATCAGGGATGAATATGTTAAGTCGAAACAAGCTTCCATTGCCTATGCCTTGAAGGGATGATAATAATTTTTCAGTTACTCAGTAAATTTTGTTTGTAGTGCCGAGGTTAAGAATGATGGACCTCCAGTCCCCCATACGTCTTCATCACGTAGTAGTTAGTTCATTAAGTACAAGGATAACTTTACTGTTTACCTGTTTATGATCTCTCCAACACGTGCGACTTGTCTGCCCCCCACCATCGTGTTTCTTGCTTATATGATTCTGATAATTATTTGTGCGAAATACAAATTATGAAGCTCCTCGTTATGAAGTTTTCTCTATGGTCTTGTTACTTCTCCCTAGATCCAAATATTCTTCTCACAAGCCTGTTCCTATGTAGTCAGATTGTGATCTTTCGTGTTAACAACAGATTAAATTGTATGTTTTTCATCTTTAGGCTTATTTATTTATATAGCAGGCAGGTAAACAACAGAATCGTATCAAGCATTTCCTGAATTTAATATACTTTTTATTTATCCGTGAATGTAGTCCACGTAAGTCAACTATGTCAGTTCGTTACAATCTGCAACGTGTATTTCAGTATGGAGTCTGGCCTTCCAGCGTCAATCCCCAGGACATTAATTCTCATGCGTGTTGCAGTGAAGTGGATTTTTGGAAGAATTCTAACGTTTCGTGTGGCACTCGGTACATTGCCAGACAGTATCCGGGGCATTCATACATGGCCATTTCCATGCAGCGATATGAAGTCCATTCAAGTTCTTTTAGTTTTAATTAGCTATGTTCCTGAACTGCTACTGCCATTGCTACTGATATTACTATTGACGCATTTCGAATTTGAAGTGTTTCGTTTTAGGACTTCATTTCATTGGAAGCGTTAGTTTGTGTTTTACTTGATGATGGGTTCATGTATTGTTTAATTATGTTGTAACCGTTGTGTAGTTTATATAGTCTCGAATGAGGATTATAGGAGTGTGTAGATCAGCGAAGAAGTGACAGAAGTTGATGTAACATTTAACACATAACCTAACCTAGCATTTGTCGCTAAAGGTAAAGTTGTCTCTGTGCTTAATTTATTAAGCAGCACAACGTCATGAAGGCATATGGGGGGTAGGAGGTCTAGCTCCACCATTCTTGACCTCTGCATTAGATGGAGTTGAGTGGTCAGCTTTATGCCTCAGCTGCTCTATCCCGCGGAAAGAGGCCTCGGTACCAATTGAATAGGAGGCTGGATGGATACAAGAGCTGGTGTGGACGCTGAGGAGAGGAAAAAAAATTCTTGCCCCTGCCGGGAATCGAACCCTGGCCGTCCAGCCCATAGCCCCCCGCTATACTGACTGAGCTATCCAGGCTCATAGTATTTGTCTGTCGGAACAGAAAAGAACTGAATACTGAATTCACTTTTTGGCATTTCGTCACGAAACTATTGATAAACGACGTCCATATTAATGTATTTTCATCTATGTTTGCTGTTATATATTGTACTACGCTATATCCAGGTTTATATAGCGTCAAATAGGAAGATGATTGGTGAATATTGAACTGGAAAAGATTTGGAAGGAAGCGGTTGTCGCCTGATCGAGGTACTATCCAAAGATTTGCCTAGAGAGACTGAGGAAAACCACCAGGATTTCAGTCAGTGTGGCCAGTGTCCCGACCCTACTTCTACTCAGTCCGTTCGCTAGGGCTAATGTGTTGTAATGTGTGGGTATGTACAAATGGTTGTAAGGATACGTTTTCTGTAGAGCAAGTAGAAAGAAAGCAAAGGAAACTGAAAAGATGTTGAAGCCTTGCCAGCTGCTTTCCTGAAAGAATGAACAATTGTGTCTATCCATCCCTCCCTCGCGCCCTCCATTTCGTCTGACAGACAGAAATGACTTGCTCCATGTTATCCTGAACATTATTTTGCGTGCGCATTCTAGCAGAGTAGCCGCATGAGGCGAAACGGTGAGGAGTGCACGAAATATAAAAAAAGAGGTTCCATTTTATTTCAGTAATTAGTTTTGCTGTATGCAGGGGCGAGATGAAAAATGCTAAATTTCAATCAGAAACCCGAGCGGAAGAGACCATTTGGAAGAACTAATTATAGATGGGAAAATATATTAAGATGTATCTTACAGTGACGCGATATGAGGCTGCGAATTAGATCCATCTGGCTCAGGATAGGGACTAGTGGAGGGTTCTTGTTAATGCGGCAATGAATCTTCCGGTTCTGTAAAGATCGGAGAATTTCTTGGTTAGCTGGGTGGCTGTCGGCCTGTAAAGAGTTCTGGTCTGTGGAGTTAGATTTAACTTCTATTGTGGGCCTTAGTAATTTATATGCCGGATCACACTGGCCACGCGGTCTAAGGCATGAACCGTCTTCGCCCACTCAAACACTAGGATCGTGGGTTTGAGCCTCACTCGAGGCATAAATGCCTGTGTGCGTTTATTCTGTTTGTGTTGTTTGTGTAGGTAGCGGTCTTGCGACGGGCTGATCCCCCGTTCAAGGAATACTACAGACTCTGTATAGATTAAGAAATTGAAAAAGCGGCCAAGGTCCACGAGGACTTAAGAGCATAGGTACGTAGCTAGTCATTTATATGTTAAACTGAAATTGAGATATGTTTCACTCTTGCAGTCATTTTATCCTTTAATAATGTAGAAAACCCTTTCTCCTTTAGTGATGTGTACTTGATAGCTGTGTACAGTTGTTCTAATGGCAGATTATTTACTTGCTAAAATTAAATATTTTGAAGTTGTTGTCATGTTAAAAAATCATACGTAAAATATATGAATAGTTTTCATTGCGTTTAAACATATGTATCATCGCAGTGCTGTATCATAATCTATTTTAAACAATGGTAGTTGCCATACAAGTGACGTTTGTAATCAGCTTGCTACACAAGGCCGAATGAGTACTGACTCAGCCCAACACGCATGGGAATATGTCGTAAAAATTATGATCATGTCAACCTAGTTAGATCAGAAGCCACGTGAAAGTACACATTCAACGTGATACACGCGTTTCACACTATAAACATTCTGATGACACATTAACGTTGAAACCTGTCAATCTTTAGAAAATAATTTTTGAGGTGTGTATATTTAATGATTCTTGTGTAAACGGAAAATAAACACTGCTTATATTGTGTGAAAATGTCACTAAAACCCATAAATCACTGTTCCCCCAAATGAGAGCCGTGAGATTTACTTATGTACTTTTACTTACACATGAGAAAATATTGTGATCGTGGGAGAGGAAGCTGGTCTCGAGATTTTGACGGATTTACAAATTTTCAGTACACCCAAATACGAAAAAAAATATTTTTGGAAAGCCGTCTATCTATGCACCTCATTAGCCCTTGAACGACTGGACGGGTTTTATTCATATTCGGTGTTTAACAGGTCGGTACCCGGTAAGTAGGAACATTCTATCTCCAAGAAACGTGGGCCTTCAGGTGGGTTCCAAAAAATAAATCAGGATTTTCTCGAAAACGACTGTAACGATTTTTCATTAAATCTGAATAATCTGCGGAAAACGATGATGTAGGCTAATTTGCAGTTTTCGAGACGTCGTCACGAGTATACCAAAGAAAGTAAGGAAGAGAATGTAAAGTTGTCCCTGTGCTTAAGTAATTAAGCACTACGCCATGGAGGCGTATGGGGGAACGGATGTATAGAACCGCATCTTCACCTCGACACTAGTTGAAAGGTGAATGGTCAGCTTCACGCCCCGGCCGCTTTACTCCCGGCGGTAGAGCCCATGGTACCCATTGGATAGGAGGTTGGGTGGACGACTTGGAGAAGAGAAAATTCTTGATCCTACCGGGACTCGAACTCCGACCCCTTGGTCGTCCAGCCCGTAGGGCAGTCGCTATACCGACTGCGCTACGCTAAACTTTTTTTTTTGTTCACAGATACCGACATCTTTGTGGGTTGTCCCCCCTCCCTTTTCGCGACGTCCGTAGTACCTTCCATCGGCCTTTTCACTAGTTCAGTTGGACACAATTGTTATATTCAGAGCATGCGATACGAGGAACCCGTCTTATGGTACGTTTAAAGAAAGGGAAGGGAAGTAACTTCCGTAAAATGTCTGAGGTGGGCAAAACACTAATGCTGTTCTGAGTATGTAGCTCTGTCTTGTTCGGCCTTATTGCTTGAGAATACCCTGGCGTTTGAATATACTAACTTCCTTGTTGCTTTTGTAGAATTACATTATAAAGAAAAGCAATCCCTGTAACAGGCCGTGAAGTCCCTTAGGGTTGTTAGACGTCGAGGCTCTCACATTTTCTAAACAGTCGGCTCACAGATGGCAGTAAGGTTGTCAGCCTTACGCTCCGGCTGCCCTTTAACCCCCAGGAAAATTCCTGGTATTCATTTCTGTTAGAGGCTAAATTGACTCCAGGGCCATACTGAGGCTGGAAGGATTAGGTCAGTTGAAAAAATCCACATCATCGGGACTCGATCCCGAGAGCTTCCTGCTAGTAGCATAGTGCCTGAACCAACAAAAAATGAACGAAATATGTTATTTAAGATATTAGTGACATAATAAATCAGTACCGGCCTGTAAGGCTTAATAGTCGATTATTATATTAATTTTGTATATTTAACACTGGATGAATTAATAACAATAATTTATTATAAAATACAATTTATCTCACAGCAAGATAGATCATGTGAGGGACTGTCTGTTACAGTACCATGTATGTTCATGCCTAAACGGTGCTTCTTATTTACGTAGACGTACGTATCTTCTTTATTTACAATAACATTTTTATGTTGCTGCGTGAGATTGTGGTAACACAATGTGCTCACAGATCGCAGCACCACGCGGTATATGTAGATAGTTATAATTCTGCCGGTAGATGGATCAGCCACCGGTGGTTTGTCTGTCATTTTCACAAAAGAAGAGATTCTTGAAGCCTGTAATTTGTTTGCAGTATTGTGAGAACGCGAATCAGAGTCTCTACTTCGTATCAATGTTGATACGCATTTTAAATATTCATAATAATAATTTATTTATTTCAAATGTATGGAGTTATTCTGATCGTATTTCTTGGACCGCATTGTTGACGTGGAGAGGGTGAAACAAATGAGAAACATATGTCCAGAATACTTGTGTCCAACATTGCATTGTGCAGTCTGCATACTACCTCGTGGTGGTGTAGAGCTCGCAGTGCGAATGCTTGGCAACGTATTTGGAAGGAAATGCGCCGTGTGCTGTAGCCTGTTTAGCGAGGCCAGCCACTTGGGTTTTCACAAACTTTGCGCTCAGGGTTCTGTGGAAAGATGGCTTATGCAAAGTTCATAACGGAAACTGAGTTGAGGGAGACAGGGCCCACAAAGGAATAGTATGCTCCTGTCCATTCGCCTAGACACAAGTGCCTGGCGACCATAATTTCAAGAATGTTACACGAGAAGTAAAGAGAGAGCCCTAAAACCCAGCAGAACGAAGTAAATATGCTGTGTGAACCAGTGATTGCAACGGAAACCATGGGGAATACGTACGAGATTGTTTCAGGTTGTTCACAGGAAAAAAAAGTGTAATGAATGAATTGTGTGTGCGCCTATGCAGGCGCGCGCGCGCACACTCGCCTATATCATTATAAGCCAGCTTTTGAAACAGCCATGCTACAGCATTTGTTTAATAGAACGTTTACTTCTGTAGTCGATTTCATTTACCATAAGTTTTATTTGCGTCACGTCCAGTGGCGTGCTTACTATTTTTGGTAAGGGAAGCAGTGGTATCTAATAAACGAACTGATAGCAATCAATTCACCAAAATTTACGTCACTAATTGAGTCAGTAAGGTCGTTTTGTATTCTGTTCGATAAACCTGTAATACTGTACTGTTCTCAAGGTGAACATTGAGTTTATGATCATATTTCCTCAACAAGTGAACTGATTCCACATAATTACCTCGGTCGATAGAATCCACGCTTTCGCCATGACCACAGAGGGCAAGTTGCATTCTTCCTAAATGGCAGATGATATCAATCAAGCGTTTCATTATTTCTCTATTTTCTTTCACATTTGCATTATGCTATAGTATCGTCAGGCGCTTTTGATTGTCAAGTTGACAACCAATTCGAGATTTCCCGAACATACCAAGTTGCATTGCTGAAATAATGTGAGTCTGAGAGTTCTCATGTCGTTTCAATGCTTTATGAAGATTGTTGATATCACCAAACCCAGTCTTGTTCCATACACTTTTTCAATGAGAAACAATAGGTATGGCCAACAAAACAAATTTCCTATATTACCGCAACCGGATAGCCACTCTGTTTTAGAATACTGTTCCAAATTAAATTTCCTCACACATAATTTGGTTTGTGCTTTAAGTTCTGGCAACTCGCATGTCAATCGGCCTCTTTCTATAATTATTTTCTTTTCCGAAAAGTCCCTGCTACTAAACTCCCGTTTTAAAAGGCTTTCGATTGCACAGTCGCAGTCACGTTGTCTGCCAGCATTCATTTTAGCTGTGGCCTGTGCGTGTAGTCTAATCACGCCCCTGCCCTTGCACCACAATATCACACTTGCTTGTTTAGCTTCTCTCTGATGCGTCAAAATACGATCACAGATACAATCTTACTCCATTTAAATATACACTTACAATATTTTAATAACACCTAATGTTACCTATAACACCCAACAAGGCTGAAATCACACATACACAGTTAATTTTCACATAACCACCGAAAGAACACATTCCTTCGCTGGCCTAGCCAGGAAACCGAAATTTGCTTCTCTTGGCCCCTTCGGATTAGACAAATTATTACGAAGATTAACGAAAGGAAATTTGGTCCGTCCCACCAAGCAGGGTAAGGGAGAAGGAGGAGGCACGTGGCCTTGAGCAGGAACACGCGCTAAATGACAATATTCACATCCTTATTATTCAAACTGAATTATTTATATGATTTCTTTTCCTTTCGTTTCTTAACTACGGAAGCAACGCTTCCCTTGCTTCCATGCACGGCACGCCAATGGTCACGTCATATACAGAATGTATGACCCTCCCGCTATACCGCTCATGAGTCAATAACTTCATTCAATCCGACATGTTTGTTAGATTCAGTGTCAGGGAAAGGACACATGCTTAACAATTAGATAAGTCATTTTGGGTTTCACAGCTTAAAAATAACTTTGATTTTAGCTACAATTCTAAAAAAAAGTCACATCTAAAATGTTTTATAAATACTATATTTTGCTTTTATAAGCTTCTTGTATTCATGCTGAAGTAACGCATACAATTCTGTCATATGATATGTATCTTCATATATATATATAGTAGAAATTGCAGTCCAAATCCATGCGAAGAGAAAACAGTTCATCATATTTTATTTCTACTATCTCGATTCATCATGTAGTTACTGTAGGATTCTGACGATGGTGTATAACACACTGATATATTGGGTATTTGGACTTTATCCATCGTCCTGGTTTTTAAGATAAAAACACGACGTTTCGGAAACTGGATCTGTGTCCATCCTCAGGTG
>NW_019741302.1:729622-737210 GCF_002891405.2 Cryptotermes secundus | reverse complement strand
TGTTTTTTAGAATTGTAACTGAAATCAGTTTTAATTTTATAATTTAAAATCTACAATAGCTTACATGAGTGTGTAACGTGTGCTCGTAATAATGGTCCTACGATCTAACCAGATCGGACTGACTGAAATTTTGTATTCGCCGGCGTTTTATCTGAATGGTTGTGAAATGTAGCAGTTGAAATATAATACTACAGTACGATCCCAAATATGAAAATATCTCCTTCCTTTCAGACGAGAAATGATTTATGTGGCATCATGTAAAGCGGTGAGTGTTTGCAAAGACAGAAAGGGATATCAGAGCGCGAGAAATTGTCAGGACATATAATTTTAGATTTGTGGTTAAAGAAAAGTTAAATTGCGAAGATTTTTAATTAATCACTACAGCATGAAGTCATGTGGGTGGGTCGTGGTACAACTTCACACTTTCTTATTCTCCGCGCTAGCTGAATTGAGTGGTCAGCTTGATGCTTCGAGCTCTTTAACCCAGAGGAAAGAGCCTTCGACACACATTGAATAGGATGCCCAGCAGATGCCTGTGGGACTTTGGAAACCAGTGCAGATTAGGAACATAATTGCTGTTGTTTCTTGGCACTATAAGGTAATTCGGTTCAGAACTTGGCCATTCCCGTTGCATATGTTTTCTAAATATTTTTTCCAATCAGCTGCAGAACGCTTCGGATAGGAATCAAGTCATATGTAAAGTCAGCAAAAGTAAAGGTATCTCTGTAACAGGCCGTGGAGGCCCATAGGGTTGTGAGATGGTGAGGTTCTCACATTTTCTAGACAATCGGCTCATAGATGGTGGCAAGTTTGTCAGCCCTACGCGCCGGCCGCCCTTTACCCCCAAGAATATTCCTGGTTAGAGGCTGAGTCAACCCCAGGACCATAGTGCGGCTGAAAGGATTAGGTCAATTGAAAAAAATCCAATGACCTCGTCGGGACTTCAACCCGCGACCTTTCGGCTTGTAGCATAGTGCCTCAACCAAGTACGCGATAGGCCAATGCAGAAGAACACGAAGAAACATGCCCTTAGCTGTTCTGCCGAAGTTCGGGTTGCACAGGGTCATGCGTCAACTAAGTCCCTTGTACTGCGGCCACTTCTGGCCTATTGTACCAGCCCCAGATGATGGGTGAGGGTGATTGTGGAGCAATTGGTGGAATGAAGATTGGCAGGGGAAACCGAAGTACTCGGAGAAAACCTGCCCCAGCGCCACTTTGTCCACCACAAATCCCACTTTACCAGACCCGGGATTGAACCCGGGCCGCCGCAGTTGGGAAGCCAGCCACTAATCGCTTGAGCTATGGCGCAGCCAACCGAGTACATATTCCAAGTGAACTCTTAATGTGCGCGTGTTTCTGCGTCGTCATCCTGACGTGAGCGCCTCTGCCGTCTGGGGATAGAACGTTACGGCGAGAAAGAATGTAGACTGAGCCGCAAACGCCAACCTGCAGTAAAACATGCACGTAATGAAAGCTGATTATTCACGTGTGTAACACTGTATATCTCGTCAATCAGTGAGATGGGATTTTAATGCGTCCGTCTAGTCATTCCGTAACTACAGATTGGATCAAAATGCAGGGTTCTTACACTTCGCCGTTGTTCCATATGCTTTTTGTGTGCTCACAACATTAACTTAGTGCAACTAAGTTACTTACTAAGAACTTGCAAACTTAATAGAACTATCCGTATTCGTTTCGTTTTGCTTATTTAGCGGCTCTGTCAGTAGCTGAGACCATGTAGCGTGGAATTATTTGGTAACGAAGAGTGAATTGGAAAGGATTTGGAAGGATAGGGTTGTCACCTAATTTGAGGTACTAACCCAGAATTCCCCTGGAGGAACTGAGGGAAACTGCTGATATTCCCAGTATCTGGTGTTCCGGTCGAGATTTTAACCGTTCACCTCCCGAATACAAGTCAGTAGGCTTTACCTTTCATGCTGTATTCTGTTTCGACATTGAAGATGCTGTAATACGAGCTTTAGCAAACCCAGGTGTACTCCATCTGCTGTGGGAACGCGGGTGCGTCGTCGTCGGTTAGCGACGTAGAACTTTGTGGAATTGTTAGAACGTCCCCAGATTCTAGTATTTTCAGCGTTCTTCCAGTATTCGTATGTCGGTGGGAAATTCAAACACATTGACACGGGACTTTTCTTCGTTAAGGTTGCCTGCACAAGGTAGGACGTAGTCTGTAGTCCAAATATAACGACATGATCTATGATCTTGTTCTGCTGAGTAGCTTTACCGCATGTTCCAAATTCGCTGTATCCTGGCGCCATCAGGTCGGTTAAATGAAACTCCTTCATGCAGTAAGCTTTATTACCTTGCGGGTGGCAGGTCGTTGGGTTTACACCGCTAGACTTGGGGCAATGAAAACTATTGTCTTCTCTGAAGTGAAGCCATATCATGTAGTAGATTCTGTTAGTCGAAGGATATTATTTCAATGGCCCTTCCAGCCCATTCAGGGCCCAGGCCTCTTATTCTGTCGTTAATCATTTTTTTCACACACGGTAGGACTCCTTGGTCGAGTGATCAGCCCGTCATAAGGCCGCTACCTACATACAGGACAACACAAACACTGAGTAAACGTACGCACAGGTATCCATGCCTTGAGTGGAATTCGAACCTACGATCCCAGCGTCCGAGCGAACGAAGACATGCATTAGAACGCGCGGCTACTGTGACCGGCTAGTAAAAGGATACATTTACTTTATATAATAGTACATATATTATACTATATATGTATTTCAGCATCCTGTTGCATTGAAGGGGACACGTGGTAGCGTAGTTGGTTGAGGCACTATGCTACGAACCGGAAATCCGTGGGCTCCAGTCCCGATGAGGTGGATTTGTTCAATTTACCTAATTCTTGCAGCCGCACTAGCAGCCTCTAACAGAAATGAGTACCAGGAATTTTCCTGGGGTGAGAGGTCGACGCGTAAGGCTGACAACCTTACCGCCATCTATGAGCCGATTGTATAGAAAATGTGATAGCTTCGACGTCTCAGCCCTATGGGCCTCCACGGCCTTTTACAGGAATAGCTTTACCTTTTACTTTTTTTTTGAGTTGAAATATTTTCTCGTTTAGACATAAGCGAGCACAGTGCAGTAGGTTCCATCAAAATGTGTTGCCTGAAGATAGCCCTGTGAGGTCGAAACATCTAGACAGAAGTAGAATGTATTTTAAGAACATTTTAACTGACATTTTAGTGAGGTGGATGTAAGTTTGGTGTCGTCTGAAATAAAAAGTTTTGCATTATAGACGGAAGAGAAATACGAGCAAAATTACAGCTGTACGTACCTCACGTAGCTCTCCTAAATGCGCAAAATGTATGCAAGGCCTTTATGTATGTTCATTTCAATTCGTTTTTTGAGTTGTGTTATCGTATACGTAGATTTTTGGCCTCGTTAAATGTTGACTCTTAAATATGTACTTGATTAGGAGAATGGACTTCCTGCAATATAAACGTTTCTTTCGAGCGATTGCTTACCGTTTCCTTTTACATATGCACACATTATTTGAATCTTATCTTCCAATTCGGCATTAATATTAATTCATGAGCAAGCCTGCGTTACAGACCCTCTCCTGTTATTGCCGCTGATCAGGAAGTTCCTCATTGAAAGATGAAGCAGGCAGTTAATAGAATTTCGTGTTCTCAAATGTATATGAGAAATTTACGTGTGATATTATGGTGAATGCTTAGAAGAAGGGGACGGGGGCTACACGTTATGAAATGTCACTCACTCAAACCCGGTTATATTTCAACCCAAAATGAAATTACGCCTGTTTCTAATTGGAAGAATGTAGGCATGTAGTGTTTACAGTATGCAAAACTGTAATGTATTTTGCTAGATATAAGTTTCTCACAGCGGTACCTGTGAACAATTTTGTATTCCGGTGAAAGTCAATTTATTTGCTGTTTTACGTGGGTGTAAAACTTGGTGTCTCCCCCTAAGGGAACATACACTGAGGGTGTGTGAGAACGGTGTGCTGATGAGAATATTTGGGTCTAAAAGAGAAGTAAGAGAAGGCTGGAGAAAATTACATAACAAAGAGCTTCGTATGCTTCGCCATATAATATTAGGATGACCAAATCGAGGAGGGCGAGATGGGAAGTGCATGTAGCACGCAAGAGCGAGGTGAGGAGTGCATACAAACTCTTAGTCACAAACTTGAGAAGAAAAGCTCGCTTTGGGAAGAGCTTTGCTTGCTGCTTGCTTCACGCATGTACCTTGCTTGGCTTATTCTTCGACCCCCGAAAATGGAAGTAACATGTTTCTCCGAAACGTCTGTTGGCTTTCAACGGATTACACGGAGTTATATGCCAGAAGACAGAACTCCTCATGGTAATAGTTATATGTTATTATAACACCAGGGAATGTTTCAGGCTGTTAGATCAGGTTCAAGTAAAATACTTTACAAATAATAGTAAATAACACGATTTGTGTTAACTGGTATAAGACAAGTATATTTACATCGCTTTGTGAACTTTGAGAACTATATCGAATTTGATTTGTTTCATTCTGTTCCGTCACACTAATATTATGAAAAAGTTAAATAGTTCCCGTTCGGTGTGACTGGTTAAGATTTTCTTATTTCAATTATTCATTAAGGGCATGAATAATTTAAATAAGAAAATCATAACCAGTCACACTGAACGGAACTATCTAACTTTTTCAACTATATCGAAGTTTAATATTACAGTGGATTTTAAAGAAACAAGACTTGGAATTGTGGATTGGGTTAGTTACAATTGTGGGCTTTTGTGAGCAGCGTAAAGTACCCTCGGGTTCCATAATGATTCTGATTATGCCATTGCTTAAGTAAATGTAAGATTGTGGATTCTGTATTCTATATTTTTCGTTAATATTGTCAGTTACAATAGGTAATGTAAGTAAAGTCCCTGTGCTTAATTAGATAAGCACCAAGCCATAAGGACATACAGAGGACTAGAAGTATAGATCCACATTTTCCTGACCTCGGCACTAGATACAGTTGATGGTCAGCTTCAAGCCTCTGGCGCTTTACCCCGGGGGAAAGAGCCCCGGGTATATATTGGATAATAGGCTCGATGGGCCCCGGAGCCAGTCTGGACGCTTTGGAAAGAGAAATCTTGCATTGGTGGGAACCGGATGCAGGTCATCCAGCCCGTAGTCAGTCTCCATGCGGTCTGAGCTCGTTCTACACGTGATGTATGCAAAACAAGCTAAATTCACTTCAGAGTTGTCTTTGAGAACTCTAAGATGAACAGTCTTGCTTGTTTGCATACAATGTGTGACTTTTTCACGATTAGGCTGCGACTTCTTCCTCCAAAATCCTTTCCAATTCTCCATTCTTCATTAGTCCTACCTTTCGACGATCTAGATGCTGGCAGTCTCGTAAAATAACGCAAAAAGAAAGGGGAACTCCCCGGAGGAAATGACAGTAGTATCAGTTCGAAAGACTCAGTGAAGAAGCAGCTACAGTAGGGGTCTGTATTCCGCTAAGGTACGATGGATCGGTGCCACTCAACTACAACAGCTCGAGAATTGTGTCTGTGTCCCCATGTTAGAGCATTATTTTGACCAAAATTACGATCATTGGAAATATTCAGTAATGGAAACTGAACTTAAATTCAGATCAGATTCGGGTTATATTAATATTCATCTCCAAAGCACTTACATTATTTTCCATGAATTAACAAATGTTGGGTAACTTCGTCTTAGGTGAATGTAATATGTGACATTTCAAATTACTGTTCTTCTGCTCACCTTCTGTTTGGTTCTGCATGTTTGTCATGGCAGTGCACGAGTTCAGTATCGTTTTCTGTCTTTCTAGAACTGCTGGCAGCGACATGTGGCGGCGGCGGTGGCGAACTGAACAATAATACCAGCACCAAAGATGTGGTGATTCAGCAGCGCCAACACGGGTCTGTGTGCCACCAGGGGACACCGAGTCGTTGCCAACAGTGTCATCATTCAGCCGCGGCAGTTCCTCCACATAACAAGCAACCAGCCGTGGGGGTGGCGGCTGTGGCCCCCGTCTGTACAACATGCCGGCCCGGCTTCTTGCACCCGCATACGTCACAGCCGTCATACCAGCGGATCCTACAACAGCCGTGGGCCGGCATGACCGCAGCCACTGCTGCGCACTACCAACAGCCAGCCTTGGCGGCAGTACCTAGTGGCGGAAGCAAGCACCGCGGCGGGGGTGCCGTTAGAGCAGTGGAGCCTGGCCCCGAACACGCGGCCACCTCTCTTCATCACGTTCATGTCCGGCGCTCCGTGCCCTGGGCGCGCACCACATCCACCGGAGCGGTGAAGAGGAGCCGAACTTGCCACGCGCAGGAGGCGCCCGTCCCTCTCCCCACCACCAACTCCTGGGTGGTCCAGCCGCAGTACCTGCATAATGCGACGCCTGGAGACACGGCGTCACGTACCGGCTGGAGCACCCAGCAGCAGCTTCAGCAGCAAGCGAGCACTAAGGACAGTTGTGGCAGTGTTTGTAGTGCATGTTGCCACACGGCAGCCATACCCACTGCTGCTAATCCCCAGCAGCAACAACAGCAACAGCAACAGCAGCAGCCACAGCAACAGCAACAGCCCCAGTGGGGCTCATACTATGGCGTCACAGGTCATTGCCGAGGTGCAAGTGAAGATGGTTCCAGGATCCTCTGGAACAATGAAAATATGTTACGACTCTTCCAGGTGTAGCTCATGGGGCTTGATGGTAAGGTGTAGAGCCAGGAGTTGTAGTTCTACTCTAGACTGTCATTCATCAATGGCGGCATAAAAATGGGCAATTTTACCACATATACATGGATATGACAAAGATTATTCCTTGTTCAAGTACCATGCAAATAAATTAGAAGCACAGTCATCTGAATTTGTGTCAAGTGCTTCCTGCACTGTCTGCTAGCACACTTATTTCCCAGCATTTGGCATTATTCTGGAAGTGCACAACATTAATTTAATCTAGAGTAGCTATGTATTCAAAGCTAGACTCGAAATTGCCTATTAGACTTAGCTACTAGAGTGGCATTCATGTGAAGCCTCTTCAGAACACCTGCTGTGCCATTTATGTGCATTGCTTTGAAATGTTTATGCTTGTCATCGGTTCTGCTTGTTTTAATTAGCAGTTCCAAATGGTATATTTAACAGTGTCAAGGGTTGATGTGTGGTATATGTTTTTGACATAAGAAGGATATATTCCCTGATCCTTAGTAATGCAGTCAAAACTAAATTTGTGAGATAATTACAAATGTCTCATCAGTTGTAATCTTTGATGAATCATCACCATACCTGGATAGAGCTGGTAATTTAAGGAGTACGTTTTTAAAATGTATGTGAACTTCCAGAACTTTGCCTCCTAGTGAAGAATTATTGCTGAAAACATTAGAATAACTGTGAAATATTTCATTCTTTATAAAGGAAATACAACCATAGTATCCTAATGGTTTCTGTTAACATTTTTTAAAATACTTCGGAGATGTCTGCAGCGTGTAATTGACGTTATTACCAGTAGTTCTAGTATAGACAACAGAGTGAGCCCAAGTTTGATTAAATCAGCAATGGTAGTAGACAACCATGAAATATGTATGATACCTGATTT
>NW_019741302.1:708044-728931 GCF_002891405.2 Cryptotermes secundus | reverse complement strand
GAATGACTGTTCTTTTTTCATTCTTTAATCCTCGAAAAATTCAATTGTGATTAAGAAATAGAAATTCAGTGTTTCATGTTTCATCGATGGAAATTATCCGATTCAAGAAATTGTCTCCATGAATTTCATATCGTTCGAGGTTCAAACGACTTTNATTTTTTTGGGCAAACACGTTACAGTGAAGAAAGTTCAAAATATACGTACTTGTGAAAGGACATGATATACCCCTCCGATTAGCTTAGTCAGATCAGGTAGATGTAAAGGAGCGTAGGTATAGTAGGCAAGAAAAATTGCACATTACGGAATGACTGTTCTTTTTTCATTCTTTAATCCTCGAAAAATTCAATTGTGATTAAGAAATAGAAATTCAGTGTTTCATGTTTCATCGATGGAAATTATCCGATTCAAGAAATTGTCTCCATGAATTTCATATCGTTCGAGGTTCAAACGACTTTCTTCATAACATGTCCACCTTTGAACCTCGTTTAATTCATGTGACACCCACTTCGCTGCAATCTTGCGCATGTGTACGTCTTTTCGTAAAATTCGATGCACAGTTGCCTGGTCAATCCCTGTATGTCTCTCTAACTCCTTCAGAGACCAGCGCCTATCTTCCTCCATGCACTGGGCGATCACGGCACGAGAAACATTGGTACGAATGGACACAGGGCGTCCACTACGTTGCAAGTCTGCACTTGCTTCTCTTCCACGTTGGAATGCTTCTATCAACCTTGCAACCAGAGTTCCACAAGCTCTGAGTGACATTCAGTCGCATTTCTGAAGCGAAGCACTGCTATTTTCACGTAACAGCGCTGTTCCAGCCGGCTAACGTTCATTCTCGACGAAGGTTATGACCACACCGACTTCGCGCTGGACCCGCTTTGTTGGCCTTAGACATCATCTAGCGGCATCATTAGAAATCAGACGTTGTTGTCTCTCAGCGGCAAATTTGGAAATTCCGGTCGAAGCTTTCGAAATTTCGGAAAAATTATGTTGCCATGACTTATGAAGTAACCCATGTATATACCCAATTTCAGTGAAATCTGTCATTCAATATTGTAGATGAAAGAAACAGATACAACCTCCCCAGTATGCATTCATTTCATGCACTTCATGCACAGAACACACAAAAAGAGCTGAGTTAGAAGGAAATTCTGATACATGTTTCAGATGTCACTGACTCACTGCTGTGGCTTAATCCATTACTTGTGTACACTATGTTTCTACTGCATTTTAGTACAGGTAAAGGTAAAGTTCTCCCTGTCCTTAATTAAGAAGGATACCATGAAGATATATGGGGAGTGGAAGTATAGCTCCATCATATTTGACCTCTGCACCAGTTGGAGTTATAATTTAATATGAAAATAGTGTAAAACAGCCGCTTCTTTGCAAGAATGGTATTGATCGGACATACCAGTGCTTGTATAGTGGGATGGCAGTAGTCTGCACCTACAGTAACTTCCTCTGTGACAAAGTACATGATGTCCTCATTTCAGTATGTTCATACCTATGTGAAAACTGAATTAACTTCCTTATAAATTCTTTATATGTCTGTATTTGTGCCTTCATTAGTGAGAATGCAACTCTTGTTGTACAGACAGGAGAAAACTAAAGCTTTCTAGAAGATAAAATTGCCCATATTATATATCCCTTCTGAAAATATATCTACCTGTTTGACTATTAGTTTGCAGTGTACTGCTTTCTTGTTTACATGTTTACATGTCACTGTGTGAAGCGAGCATGCAGAATATTTATAACATGCTGACCCTTTTGTTAAAGGTATTGCTTATGTATAAATAATATTCTGGAATTGTAATTTCCATGTAAGATTTGAGGCTTTCACGGCAGTGACTATGAAGAAAGCAGTCTTCTGGGGGCGATACGTTCCTCCGAAACGTCGGTTAACACCACATATACACGGTGCCAAATCCCAGAAGACTGCTTTCTTCTGTAATTTCCATGTTAGTCAATGCAAGATACAAGTCTTCTAAAGAGATAATTCACAGGAGTTGCTTTCATAGATAATAGAAGAATTTTTCTATTAGTGACTGTTTAGCAATATAACGTGAATATGTAAGTTTGTTGCTGTAATTGTGTGGACCTGTGTTCCTTGTGATTAACAGAGATAACTGGCATTCTCAATAATGGAGACCTGTTGTTGGAAAGCACACATCATTGTGCTTATCTTGCAGATACTTGCATCTCTCCAAATTGAGAAGAAGAGTAAATAAAGTTTGAACCTGAAAGTTCCCTACATCGTGTACTGTATTTTAAACATATTTTCAGATATTTGTCCTTCTTGAAAGAATATGTCTTCCTGACTTACAGGTGTTCAAGAAGTTTGGATTATATGTTATGCTCAGTATGGACCAGTATAGGAAAGTCAACAATGCCAGTATTCTTGAAACTTCCACCCCATAGCATGTCATATGGTAGGGTCATAATAGCCTGGACATAATACCAGTATATTCACATAAATCGTTACCACTATGGCATGCACCCTCCTAATGAACGAATTTATTGTTTTAAGGTGTATCCAGGGGTAGGAGTGGACTTTCAGAGCTACATAAAAATTCCAGTTCAGCCCAGGGGATGACAAACTTGTATTAAAATGAGAATATTACATGACAGGCTTGTAAATTTGTTCCTACATATGTCATTAATAGAAATGGTAGTTATGTTGTCTTAAGAAACTGAAAGAAGCTTCCTTAAAATGAAGTGTTTTAGAACAAAGTACATGGCGTTTACCCACTTCTACCCCAATTTCCAGCCCTAGATATATTCTGCCAGTGAATTTTTGCTGTGCTTCAAGTCTATTTTGTTTCAGCTAATAGTTGAGAGAGCAAATAGAAAACTTTCATGAATAATGCATATGGTAAAGTGAAGGAGAGATGCTTATTATTATTTGTTAGGCATTCTGTGAACATCAGTCAAAGTCAGACTTGTGCATAAAGGGGAAATATTAATAAATGACATGAACCTGAAGGACTTGAAGTTAATTTCTGTTAGAAACTGATAAATAAAACAATGGCCTTAATGTATGAATCTTGAAGTTGAATCTGATAAAATTCACTACATGTCTGTGCTAACCCTTATGTGGCAAAAGCACTGCATCATATAAGCATTATACAGTAGTATTGCTCGCATATCAGACTGACTGCATTTTTTAACTTGTTATTTAACCTAAAATAAGTCTTTTGGAATACTGGAATCACATGATGGATTCTTAGCATTTGCTATAAAAGGGTAGACATTTGAATTTTTGAAAAATGAATACATTCTGTATCGATGAATTCAGATTATTTTTAAGACAGAAAAATATACATTGGAGTGAACACAATTCGAGGAGAATACTAGATGAGGTTAATGATGTTTCTTGACCTCTGTATGCAGCAGAAGCCTGATGTCTATGCCTGGGAGGTCTTTTGTGTATGAAGTAGGGTATATTAATATTTACTTAGTTGCTTGCTACATATATAAGGATATTCATGTAAGACAGTGGTCACTCACTTTTAATCATCTTGATATATACAGTCCTTACTGGTCTGATGTCGCTCTGCACAGGGGAATGTATCATCTCTCTTTGTTATGTTTAAATAAATCAATTATGGATTGATTCCAAACAGTTAGCATGCCAAGAACAGTTGTCTGTTGCATCCATGTCTAGGTAAATCTCCTTAAATTGTTGATGGGCCCTTTCTTACCAGTGTATACATTTGTAACTTCAGCTGTTCTATGTACTTTAGTTACCAGCTTCAATATTATGTTTAAATTTTATTATTTATTTAGTTTATTTAGGGTTCTGAGTTTTCTGTGACAAAACAAATTTAACTGTCTTTCTTAGAGATAATGAAAGGATGTGTATTTATCTATGTCTGTTGGTTACAGAAGTGTCTGAAATGATTAATTACCATAATGATAGTGGAAGTCACCATCATTGTGCATGTCATGCGATTCTCCTTGTATAAATGAGGTTCTTGATCAAGTTAACATGTAACTGGAAGTTATTTGTATTGTATTATGGGAGCTTTCACTGTATACAAACCATGATTATGTGGTATATAGATATTACTATTAATTGTGTATACTTCGATATTATGGGAATATTAAACAAATATATTGCGGGTAGGCCCTGTACAAAACAAAGGACCCCTACCAAGCCATTCTGTTTGTTAGCATCTCCTAAATCAGTGGATAATGAAACTATTAATAGCTGAGAATGAAGAATGGTTTAAAGAAACTTGACAGTTATGAATAATGTGCTAAACAGATAATGTGCTAATAGTTCCTGATGAATCTCCTTTATTCTTTATTCCCCTTGTTAGGTATAAATCTCTGACAGTTTAGTGCGAAAGTGAGTGTCCAAGTATATAACATAATACTAGTTTACCCCATTGTATGCTATATAATATATATATGTATACTGACCAAGATGTAACAATTGTAGCCAGGTATGTCAACCAAAAAGGATGTTATTATACGCTTCAACCATTTATCAAGTACCAAAAATATCGTAATAAATGGATGAGTGGCTTTTTTAAATATAATATATATATATATGAAAATGAGAGAGAAAATGAGAAGGAAGGAGTTGACTGAGTATGACATTCCTTACGGTGTGATGCGTATTGTGCTGCTTGTTGCCTATAATCAGATGTTGAGGGTCTCTGAGGTGAACATGTCTAGTCCCTACCTACACTGTCACTAGCCACTGCCTCTCTATATGGTTGTAAGCAAAATCATGTACATTTGATGCTACACTAGGGCATATGTTGCCATGTTACTGATTACCCTGGATATTTATGCCTGATTTATCATGTTAATGTAATGGACTAGGCTGTGGCTGCAGTGATAGTGCTCAGGGACAAAGGTATACCAAACCGAGTGTCCAGTGTTAAATTTCACATCAGTAACACTAGTCACAAATTGGTCTACCTAATATTTGGTAGACAAAGAAAGTAGAAAGTTTTTGGTCGTTGTTTTGGGACTAGTGAATGTATTCAGTTGAGATCATTTTTATTTCAAAAATAATTTTTTTCTAAATATATTAGTGAAAGCTAAGACTAACAACACATATTATCAAAAGGGGAAAAAAATCTGATATCGATACATGAAGTTGGTTCAGTCCACATTATTGTCCAGATTATTACGGTTAAAATTCATACATCTATTCCGTGGGGTATGCCCCTGTAAATTTAATTCTAGTGCCTGTATTTTGTTAGGACATGCTGTTTGCATGACTCTTGGATGCCCCTAGAAATGGTGACATTATCTAGCAGTGTGACTCGACCTTGCAGGGTACATATATCATTCATGTAAATACTGTACATTGTATTATTATTATTATTATTATAATTATAATAATTATTATTATTATTACTACTACTACTATTACTATTATTATATATATTTGACTGGTACTGAATGCTGTAATTGTATAGTTTTGCTTTCTTTTCTTTTGGTGGGGTCTGAGTCCCTGCTAACCCGTATTCTTTGTTTGTAACAAAAAGTTTGCCTTTGCTATATCCAAACAGCCGTGCTATATAAACCGTAGCAGGTTATATATACACGTTAAGCCTGTGGTGCTGGTGGGATTGTCGAGAACTCTGCATCCAAAGTTGGTGATCATATCACCAGTAACTGAACTGACTACTGACACTAACTTGTAAATTGTACATGTAAGGAATAATAGGGATTCTTATACAATAGTCGTTTGTAGTTTATGGTAGGAATAATGAAGGATGAATTTAATTTGGTATGTAATTATTATTGTTTTAAGGAATTGTGGCTGCAGTTGTTAGTGTAATTAAAATTGACTGCATATGTTGAACTCTAATCACTATATTATTTTCAAGTGTAAAATACTGGAAATATAATTTTTAAACGAATAGTTGCATTCCTACTTATATAAATGTATTTAGAGTCATGGGTTGGTGATGACTCATGTAGCCAAACATTAGAAGAGTCTGATTAACTAGTCTTTCATTCAGAATTATGGGGACCTGATGTGGTCACAGCTTCAGCTGAAGATGAGTAACAGCACTCACTAACCTTACGCATTGATGTTTGCTGAACATATAGTGTTATATTTTATTAACAGTCCTGATTAATTTATGTAATTAAAGTTGGGAATAATTTCTTTTTCATTAGTTCATTTCCCCCTTGTGCTGAGTACTGTACTTTTTGAAAACCTGTAAGGATTAGTTGGACTTAGGATAAATAATTTACAGAAGTTTTTTGACATCGTATCATTCAGTGTAATAAAACTATTTTTATAGGTAGGATAAAAAGTAGAGTGCTGAAGGGTTAGGAACATGATATCCATAATGTACATAATTTGTCAGCACATAGGTCCTGTTCATGGTGTAGTGACATATAAAATATGAATGAATGAATATTTCCATACATAGTCACATAACCCCTCCCTAGTCAGAACTAACTGTGGAAAATTCATTAGAAACAATGGTGTAATGAAAGGAGAAGTTTTTAAATGTTCATAATTATTCTAGTTCAGATTCCAGCATAAATGGTTTTGTTTCCAGATTAGTGTGTATCGATTACTTTATTTGAGATGACCTACAATTAGAAAAACATATAGAGTACACAGAAATAAATTCTCTGAAATGGAGAAACAGTACGTATACTTCGTATAAAGAATCCAGCAGTTATCATGTCTGTGTGTTCATAGATCCGTAGGTAGCACAGCATGTATAAATGGTAAGCAGTGAGGTTGTACTTGTCCTGATGTTAAGAATATACTGTGAACTGCTTTGTACATGGAAGTTCAGTTTGAATTCAAGCTTATGTTCACAATGAAAGTATACTTGTAATGCCCCATTTTTTTTAGAAAAAGTAAGAAGTACAGTGGGACCTCGCTCGACGAGCACCTCTCATAACGAGTAATTCGCATAACGAGCAAAACAAATTGTAAAAGAGTGACTTGCTTAACGAGCGACGTTTCGCATAACGAGTGACGAGAGGGGAAGTCCCGGATTGTGCGCTTGCTACCTCAGTCTGTGTTTAGCATTCGTTCCGCTAGCATCTTAGTGTCGCTTCTGATCAGACATTTTTCCAAACTTGTGTTCAAACATATTATTTGTGATTTTTTTTTTTGTGCAAAGTTTAATAACCCTTGCAAAAATGTCCCCGAAGCGAAAGCCGCAAAAAGACAGCCATAAGAGAATAAAAATAACCTAGAAATGAAACGTAAAATCATTGAAAAGCGAGAACGAGGTGTGAGTTGGCTGATCTAGCACGCACATACAATCGGTCTACATCAACGATTTGCGCGATTTGGAGTTGCATTGTGTTTCACAGCAAGAAGTTGTGGAGGAGAGTTTGTCAGAGGAGGAGGAGGAGGAGGAAGTAACAGCAAAGCAACAATCTTCTGGCGCAATAAGAGAAATGCTGAAAGCATGGGAAACTGTTGCATTGTACATTGAGAAGCATCACCCTAATAAGGCAGTGGCTATGCGCGCTACAAATTTATTTAATGATAATGCTGTGTCGCATTTCCACCAAATTTTGAAGCGTCGACAAAAACAAATGTCTCGAGACAGCTTTCTAGTAAAAAAGAATTAGATATGTATCATAAATAATAAACTAATTATTTCGTTTTTTTTTCTGCAGATCGAATTCGCATTCCAGGTTGGTTCATTCCGCATAGAAGAAAAAATGAAAAATATTCACGCTCCTTAACAATGTATATATAATTTTCTTTGAATAAACGTTATACATAAAATTTTTTGAGTATTTTTTTCGGCATGGAACGCATTATCGTATTTTACATTAATTTATATGGGAAAAATTGTTTCGCATTACGAGTAAGATTCTGGAACGAATTATGTTCGTTAAGCGAGGTTCCACTATATATGTTTCAAGGTTTGGAGTGACCAGGAAACCAGGAGTTCATACAACTTCGCTTTTGCTCTTCTTCACTCAGTGCTACTTCTGTAAATGATGTTAAGAAGAGGAATATGATAGATGAGTGAAAGGAGCATACATAATTGTTTTTGAAGTAATATGTGCATGATATTGTGTGCCAGAGTAAGAGAGATGGTTGGAGAGAGTTGTATTTTTTTTTTTAATGTCAGTAGAAAAAGTAAAGTTGTCCCTCCCGTACAGCACCATAGGCTGATCCACTTTTACTATAACTGCATACAAAAAAGATAAATGTTCGATTCTTTTCAAAGTGACTGTGATAACGTGTTTAGGAGAAATGTTATAAATAAATGAACGAATAGATTGAAGTGCATCATTATTGTTACCTTTACTGTTGCTGACACCTGTTTACCTGCAGCATAACCATATGATCTCTGCAGTGTGTACTGCAGTCATGCTTCTGTAGTTAGTTATAGCCATGCTGTTTGCTCCATGTCCATCCCATAAGTTAGGCCTACGAAAAATTTAAAAATACTGCATACAAAATAAATGTGCATATGTTAGAAAGAGCTAACCTCAATTACTGATCAGTTCCTTTCTCACTTAGATCCAGTTTCAGAAACGTCGTGTCCTCTGTTACCTAGAATTCCAGACGATGGGAAAAGTCCCAAACCCCAGCAATTCTGTGTGTCATCCACCATCGTCAGAACCCTTTAGAATCTACTGAATACCAGGTCACACCACCGTGCGGCAAACAAGTAGGCTGTGCTTTCCATCTTAACGGAGAGCGTACGCCATCTGCCACCAAGGTACACGCCGTAGGGAATTGTAATTATTCCACAGAACTTTCAGACCGAACTGCTACAGCAACAGACAGATTCTTCAATCTCTAAATCTACCAGGGAGGGTCACACCACTCAGAAAGTAGCCATCTTGAGGGGTGCTCTTTTCCTTTTATCGCACAAACTAGATGCTCTCCTGGCACAGCGTAAGGATTGTAGGCTTCCCAGCGAGAAGAAATATCCAGTTGCCTTTGATGGTAAAGGTAAAGCTGTCCCTGTGCTTAACTAATTAAGAACTAAGCCGTGAAGGTATGTGGGGGAGTGGATGTATAGATCCACGTATTCTTGACTTTGGCATTACTTTGGGTTGAGTGGTCAGCTTCACGCCCCGCCGCTCTACCCCCGGAATAAGAGTCCTCGTTACCCATTGGATAGGAGGGTGGGTGGGCCCCAGAACCGGTCTGGACAACATGGACAAAAAGATATCTCGCCCTTACTGGGTCTCGAACTCCGCCCCCTCCTTCTGCCTCTATTCGGATCCCCTATGAAAGATGACATATCCTTAAAAACACTGGGAATGTCCCGTGGGTGCGGTGCTGTTTGCAACGGTCAGAAGAAACTTCCCATTGAGACTAGGGTCAGTCGGCACGAAGTCTTTATCATCCGGGTAAGTCAGTCGTAGCAGAACAGTATACGCTTGGGCCATTGTACGAGTATCTTGCTATATGACACCATTAGTCTGTCCAGAAAAACCAAAAGCATGGGCTGGATCATCAGAGACGCAAAGAGATATTACTTCATCCTAACAACATGACCAACGAAGATAAATTCTCCCTGACCAGGTCATGGAAACCACCCATTGAAGCACTGAAGCAACGCAAGTAAATTCCTTCAAAGGACCGAACTTAATTTGTCTCTCTTCTTCCATTAGCGTTTGGTGTAACTGCCTTTTTCAAGTGTTCCTGCACTTCCGTAGGTGCGTCTTCATTCCTCTTCTGACGCCCCTCCGGTCTTCCATTAGTCGTTTTCCCTTAATCTCATGGATAACTTGTAACTTCTCTACTTGGCTCGATTTGACTCCGAAGATAGGGGCAGTATACTTCTCTCAAACGTTAGTATTCACCTACCAGACTAGCCGGTGTCACAACCCAGGCGGCCACAACATGTATCTCCACCGTCATAGACCCTCAGATGTCATACACTGTAAAAAAAAGTCTGTGAATAATTAACGAGCAGATAATTGAATAACTGGAAGTTCTGATGGAAATAATATATTTCTCGTGTGACTAATGAACAAGCAGATAATTCAGTAATGATAAATAAATAAAATATAATAATAAAATATCTAATTACGCAAGCAAATTCCGAAGTAAATGATATCCAACGAAAAGTTGTATCTTCGGGGATACAACGCGTGTAGGCCGCTGAAAGTCATTCATCGTTTCGGAGGAACATGTCGCCACCATCTGCAAGCTTTCTAAGAGAAAGCCGAGCAATAAACCGGCATGTAGTATGCAATAAGCCAGAAGATAGAACTGTTCATAACGACTGCTGTGAGAACTTCAGATCCTGCAATAACCAACGAAACTACATAACTTCATGGGGCTGAATCCTTCTTTAGAAACTGATATTCATTCGGCAACTCATACCCCGCCTTTTATGGAAACATATATTTTTTTTTTTTTGTAAAAGGAAGCCCGCCCCTGGTCCTAGCCTGACTAAAATAATCCCGTCCATACATTGCAAACTTGTGTCTGTAAGATTCAGTTCAATATTATTCATCTACATCAAGGTCTTCCAAGTAGGCTCTTCCCTTGAAGGTATCCTACAAAATTTTATATGCATTCTCACATTCCATTAGTGCTACTTATCTCATCCATGTTATTCTTGCTTTGATCATCGCAGTAGACTATTATTCACAGAAGATCAGGTCTATACATTACGCCGCAGTTCATATCATTTCCCCTGTGTTCTTCTCTTAAAGTGAGACACAGGTTTCACACACAGAAGAGGTAGATTCTGTCAGATTGCGTCCGGTTTTCACTTCTTTGAATTTCGCAACAATGATATTTTTACAGAGCAAGGTCGTCAGCCTTGGGCCCAAACCCAGCCTGGAGGACCAGGTCCGTGTATTTATATCCCCCTATGACAGGGTGACCCAGCTGTCCCGCAGGCACCGGTGAAGGTAACCTAAGCCAGTGTTTCTCACCCGCCCGGGAGGGGCCCGATACCGGGCCCTCGTTTTATGAAAAGAGAATTTACCGGGCTGCGGTCTGACAAAGGTTGAGAACCACTGATCTGACCCGCTTTCACAGGGCGCGCCATAGCTCAGGCGGTTAGCCGCTGGCTTCCCACCGCGACAACCGGGTTCGAGCCCGGGTCCGATCATGTGGGATTTGTGGTGGAAAAAGTGGCGCTGGGGCAGGTTTTCTCCGAGTACTTCGGTTTCCCCTGCCAATCTTCATTCCACCAATTGCTCCACAATCACCATCATCTATCAACTTGGGGTGGTAGAATAGACCAGTAGTGACCGCAGTACCAAGTGGACTGTCTCACCCCTTAATAATAATAATAATAATAAAAATTATTATTATCCGCCTCCACACGTGGTAATATTGTGTAACACTTGGTAAATAATGATCAGTTGATAATATGCGAAACATGTTTCGTAACTTTATAATAATCGTGTACTTGCAAATAAATCCCAAAGGAAAATAAAAAAATATTTTAACGAATTTTTTAAATACGCGTTCTATTTTGTAGGACGTAACAACTGTGTAGTCTTGTAGAATTTCACCGACATTTTGGAGGAACAGATTGCACATCCCAGAATCTACTAGTCTTCACATTCACCATCGTGAGTTCGGCAAATCTTGCAAACTGCGTAGCTAACAAAGATCAAGAACCCGATTTATTGTAAACAAGTTCTGGTTAAATGCACTCCTGTACGAGTACACTTCGTGTATGTTTGCCTATCGAGGCACTCACGTCAGCTTCAGTTCTCTCTCTGTGACGTTAACAGCGAACACATGTGTTTGTCACCTGAGGCAGTATCCGCCATATCCAACTACAGTTTCTGTGCTCCGGGCACTCGTTCGCGTGCCTCATGCATCCCCATCCATCTTTCATTATCTCTTGCGCTTCGCTTCGCTTCCTAGCGTCGTTTCCAGCTATTCAAGTCTCTTTCTCCAGTGTTTGTGTCCATTATTCATGCCGGGACGCGCTTCTGTTCGGTGTTTCAGGAGAAAAACAACGCGATTAAGATCCAGGGAAGTTCTGACGCACGTGACAGACCAGGGTTCCTTCACGATCCTCAGAAAACTGATCACAGAATTTCACATCCTGCATTTATATTGCAAGAATTTTGTGAATTTTTGGGAGCCGGGCTAGCGTAGTCGGTATAGATGCTGGCTACAGGCTGGACAGCCAAGGGGTTTCAGTTCGAGTCCCGGTATGTTAAAGAATTTTCTGTTCTCCATGTCGTCCAGACCGGCTCTGGGGTCCATCCAGCATCCTATCCAATGGGTACCAGGTTTTTTTCCCCGGGCGTGAAGCTGACCACTCATCTCCAAGTAGTGTTGGGGTCAAGAATATGTGGATCTATACATCCGCTCCCTCATATATCTTCATGGCGTAGTGCTTAATTAGTTAAGCACAGAGACATCTTTACCTTTTTTATGAATTTGTGAGTAACAGCCTACAAGTTGCCATTTATTTACATACTTTCATATATTCATATGAAGAAATTGCGGGAAACTTGTCAGGAGAAACAATCGCGCCACTGAATTCGTCGAGTGTAGTCGAGAAAAATACGCATGCAATAAACTTAATAAATGAACATATTTAAGATGTTAAAATCGGAAGTTATGTGCTTGTTATATGCATATGTTCCCTACGAGAATGCTAGTATGTTATAAGATAGTTCCACATTAGGCGCCATTTAATATCAGAGTCGTCAGAGTCGCCCCTTTGTCAGGATGTACAAAATTAGCATTGACTCTGCAAGTGTAGGGTGCTTAAAATAACCTTTAGAAACACTGACACAGCACCTGACAGCACGTGACATCTGTTGGCATTTTATCTTAATTACACAACCAAGAAGTAGAGGTAAATTTATACTTATAAGTTCCCAGAGAGTTTTTATGAGTGTATATGTTGTTCAGCTGTGAAGGAAAGATTGCCCTAACGTTCTAAAATGGCGGCTTCATACCGTAGTAATTAAATCCGGCACTTCTAAGATTAAGGAATGACCTCCTCAACATGGACGTACGGTGTCGTGAGAAGAATTTGCATATGGATATATATCTACTGTTCTTGCAGTGCTTTTAAGAGACAAGACAGCGCCGTTAATTCAGGAGGTTTCGGTATGGTACTACATCTCATCTTTCATATAACACTACAGAATACAGCAGAGTTCGATTACAATGTGGTGACGCATGCGCAGAAGACACTTAATTCCTGCAAAACGGAAGAAACGAAAGGATCTTAAGAGTTCTTTCTTCTGTGATATAACGCTGTGTAGTCCGTTGAAAGTTATCCGACTTTTCGGAGGAACATGTCAGCTCCATCATAAGGATCGAAGAACAAGCCACGCAAGAAAGCAGCATGAAGCAGGTAGGAAGCAGGTTCATATTTTCCTCCGAAACGTCCCTTGACTTTCGGTCGGTAGGTCGGTTGAATTGATTCCGTCTGGGTCCATGACCAAGATTTCCTCTCCACACACTCACGGTCTCCTGGTCCAACGTTCACTGGCCAATTGATCAGTGACTCTTTTCGCCCGGCCTTCGTATCATTTGAATTTCTACGGACTATACATGTCCCAGAAGATGGAACTCTTCATAACGACCGCTGTGAGAACCTCAAATCATACAAGGAAACGATCTGCTGCCTTCTTCAGTCCGACATCGTGTACAAAGAAACAGGTCCATGCCATGCATAGCCCCAATAGACAGTTCTTAGGTATTCATGAGCTGTATTCAACGCATGGATGTAGGAGGTCCTCGAGAACGTACCCTGTTGCCACTTTATATTAATGATTACCACTTTTACCCAGACCTCACTCTCCGTGTTGCTAGAGGCCCATCAGGATGCTTACGAGGAATTTATTCTCCTGTTACCTGCGTGCCGACATTACGTAGCGCTAAATGTTGCCGTAGGATTGTTGTGAACGTGGAGGAAATGTCCGTCGTCTTTCCCAAGGTAATATCCCAGAATTCGTCTGGGCGTACTGAAATTTTGCGAAAAGCTTTCGGAGGGGTAACGAAGGCTGAGGGAATATAATTTGGGGGGGGGTTGAGGGTGTGTGTTCTGACTTCGCTTCTTGAGCAGGCGGTATGCATTGGGCGAGTCGCGTGCTTCTCTTCTGTCACTTTATGTCAACTCCTGATCTGCACTTCTCTGAAAGGTTGTTTCCAAGAAGTGAAAATGGAGGTTCCACAAGAAAATTCCTTTACAATGTAAAGAAAAAAGAAACATGATAAGTTGCATATATGTGGCTTTATTTTTCACATAATTTAAATACAAATTTTGCTTCTAAATATTTGCAATGAAATAATAAGACTGCATTGATCTCCAATCCTTGTTTAACATTTATTTATTGTTAACCGGGATAACGTAGTCGGTATAGCGACTGGCAACGGGCTGGACGGCCGAGGGGTCGGAGTTCAGATCCTGGTAGGGCCAAGAATTTTCTCTCCACCACGTCGTCCAGCCCGGCTCTGGGGTTCACCCAGCCTCCTATCCAATGGGTACCGAGACTTTCCCCGGGGGTAAAGCGGCCGGGGCGTGAAAATGACCACTCAACTCCAAGTAGTGCTGAGGTCAAGAAAATGTGGATATATGCATCCACTTCTTCCTACGCCTTCATGACATATTTCTTAATTAGTTAAGCACAGGGATAACTTTACCTTTTATCATAATTTGTAGGCTCTGAGGTTCTCGCAGCGGCGGTAACGAAGGGTTCTAACTTCTTAGATAAAACACCGTGTAGTTCGTTGAAAGTCAGCCGATATTTGGGAGAAAAATTTCGCCTCCATTTTCAGGGTGTAATAATAAGCCAAGCAAGGAACTAGTGTCAAAGCAGGTGGTCTAGCTTTTTAGCATCACGTATAAGAAACTTATTAGAGGTTTCATAAAATGTTATTTTCTGAGATCGAAGTTCCGTGGCCAAATTAAGTTTTTAAACACTGTTCTAGAATATAACGCCAATTTGCTTTGTCATTACTATCTCTAGCATGTTCAATTTTTGCAAACTGTATTTATAATACTTGCCACGTCACCATGCCGGGGCTCAGGATGGAGGACGCTGGTCGTGGGTACTTAAGGTAGTGCGAAAACACCGAAAAAATAGTAAGAGGTACACTCCAGCTTGAAGGTTGAGTGTAGACCTAACTGAGTTGACCATCAGTCGCAATGTGACTTTGACTTTGACTTTACCATCAACGCAGCAATACATTATTATTTATTTATATTGCACTCACTACATGCTTCGACATAAAATTCGTCAATGGATCAAATATATGTTCATATAATAATGTACCTTAACAGAAATGAGTACAAGGAATCTTCCTGGGGGTAAAGGGCAGCCGGCGCTTAAGGCTGACAACCTCACCGCCATCTGTGAGCCGATTGTCTAGAAAATGTGGGAGACTCGACGTCTAACAACCCTATGGGCCTCCATGATCTGCTACAGGGATAGCTTTGCCATCCACGAAATTTTTAGGAAGGTCTTGGGATAGACGGGTTTTTTAGATCCATTCAGGTGATATTCAAGGATCACGAGTTGGGCTGCTATGGATTTTAAGGAGGCTGGGTATCAGGACAGGAAGTAAGTGGAAGGGACTCTGCACTCGTGCACCAAAGCCAACGAATGTCAATTGAAATAGAACGTGCAGGAATGCATAAAGAATTTGCTTCGCATGAGCAGCAATTAAAAATGTATAACTCATAGCGCTAGTCCAGTACAGAAACTTTCAGAAAGACCATTCCACGTCCGATACAAGCACGTGTGCAAATCATTTACTTTCATGCCCGCTTAAGGCTAGTACCGCTTTTCAAGACATGTGCTTATTTTAACTTGCCTATATTTACCAAGCAAGAATCAATGTTGTATTGGGTTTTCGGACTTTATCCATCGTCCTGGTTTTTAAGATAACTAAGAAAAACTAAGACCAGTGATTGAGGCTAGCTCTTTCTAAGGGACCCAACAGAATAGGTGTTTTCCCTCACCTGAGGACGGAAACAGATCCAGTTTCCGAAACGTCATGTTTTTCTTAGTTATCTTAAAAACCAGGACGATGGATAAAGTCCGAAAACCCAATATCTCTGTGTGTTATACACCATCGTCAGAATCCTATAGTAACTACAAGACTCAATGTTATCATCTTGCTTAATAAACCCATTTTAAATTCTTGCCAACCGTAATTAGGGATACCCACTGCACTCTGCCATCTTCTTCAGCTACCCCGTCCATGACATGACCTATTTAATGTTACACTGTTAACGTACTTGCAAGAGCCTGATAGAGACACGGGAATAGCGAATGGTTACGGGCCGTAAGGCTGGGATTTAAGTTCCCGGAAGGAGCAAGATATTTCTCTCTACTCTACACGTACAGCTTCTAGACGGGGTCTGGGGCTTACCTAGCATCCTATCCAATCGGTATTGAGGGATTCTTCCCTAGGGTAGAGCGGCAGGGCGTGTAACTAATCGCTCGTCTCCATCTAGTGTCGAGGTCAAGAAAGGCGGAGGGAGCTATATATCAATTCCCTCATACTTCTCAATGGCGTGAAACTTAATTAATTAAGCACAGGGACAACTTTACCTTAACTTCTCTTTTACCTCTCTACGTGGGGACCATATGGGTCCCGGGTACACTTATTTCCCTAGAATCAACAGTTCCAAATTGCGAATGTCTGAAGGGGAAATGATATTGTCACTACTTAATATCGCAGTTGGCAAAAACAACCTCTTTGAGCCACAGCCTTCCTTACGAGATTCTGTCAGATTTGTCTTGAATTAGATCTTCGGTTTTCGCAACAATCATTTTTTTACAGAGCAAGGTCGTCAGCCTTGCTTTCTACCACCGACCAGGAGGACCAGGTCTCTGTATGTCCTCCAGTGATAGGTTGGTCCAGTTTTACCCTCAGGCACTGGTTTCCATTTTTGTCGCTTTCTGCGGCTCGCAAGGCTAACGTGAAGGCATCCTAACCCTCCTGCGCACGGGGTCACTACTTAATGTTGGATTCTGAGATTCTGCTTGGTAATACATCATCGAAGTATATACAACTTACGATAAGTTCTTATTTGTGTGAAATGAATCACAGAAATATGCATAATTGGAGCTGTGCTTGTTGAACTTGGTATGGGTATCCTGCTTCTTACTCCCTTCTTCTCCTTCTCCTTCTCCAACTCAAGAATTAGCCGTTGGCATGTTCAGGCTTCTATGAATTCCACCTCATGCATCGTCTACAGAACCTATTCTTCCTGTGGGCTTATACCAAGGAGCTTGCTTCGACATTCATTCTTCCTCCATCCTTTCCATATGTTCAAGCCAGTCTTGTCCCTATTATTTCTTTTATTGCTAGTGGGGTGGGACTAAGTCCCTTGTACTGCGGCCACTTCCTGCCTGTTGTACCAGCCCCAGATGATAGGTGAGGGTGATTGTGGACAAATTGGTGGAATGAAGGTTGGCAGGGGAAATCGAAGTACTCGGAGAAAACCTATCTCAGCGCCACTTTGTCCACCACAAATCCCACTTGAACAGACCCCGGGATCGAACCCGGGCCGCCGCGGTGGGAAGCCAGCGACTAACCGATTGAGCTATGGCGCGGCCAAACAGAAGGTAAGCAGACGTCATACATTCACGTGAGAACTGCCAACTTGTATCGGTGTAACTCATTCTGAATCATTCTCTGCGCACAGAAACGTGTATTGCAGATGAAGGCTGCGACCTGCGCGCCACCCCTCGCCACATGGCTCACTCACAATTTACAGTCATTGTACGAACTCAGCTGACAGTACATGTATGCCATTAAACAGTATTTCTGCGTCAATATGTAAAGAAGGTTCGGGATACATAATTACTATTTACTTATTGAGCCTCGTGTCCTATTGTAATAATGGAATAGATGAAGCTGGCTTCAGTGAGGTAATCACCCTCAGATGTATATTTTTTTTTTATTCTGACACAATGCGTAGGGGTCGCTTATGGGTCGATAAGGGGAGAAAGCTGCAGTTGACATTTGTTATGGGATCGGGGGTTCTCCGGACGTCAGTCGGTAAGGGCAATGCGAACTGAATATAATCACAGCAATTCATTATATACACACTTTTTATGGCGGCTCTATTTATCTACAATGAGAAGACAACTGCGTATGTTACGCTACTTTTTGTAGCTTTTGTACGAGGCTGCCAGTATATGGGCAGCGTAGAGGAGAACTGTACGAGTATATCAGATTCTGATGGGAAAGCTAGAAGGAAAGAGACCACTAGGAAGACATAGTCTTAGGCGAAAGATTAATATTAAAAATTGATTTTAAGAAAATGGGATTGGGTGGTATGGACTCGATTCATCTGACTCAGGACAAGGACAAATGGAGGGCTATTGTGCGCACGATAAATGAACCTTCGGGTTCCATATAATATTGGGAAATCCTTGAGTAGTTGAGCTAGTAGCGGCTTCTTAAGAAGAAATCAGCTCCATGCAGTTAGCTAGTTAGTATCTGGACTATATTGCACCGAATGGTAGAATGATCGATGAATGGTAAACTGGAAACGATTTGCAAGGAAGTGGTCATGTCCTAATCGAGGTACTAATCCGGCATTTGCTTGAAGAACTTGAGGGAAACCACGTCAGTCAGGAGAGCTCGTATCCCGATCGAGATTCGAAACGAGTACTTCACGAATAAGATGTTGTGTTTATATCAAACCGTTTACTTATAAAGTTACAATTTTATGAATTAGCTTATGTTATGTACTTACAACTGACATCCTTATAAACAGATCACCCGTTATGCAGCCAATAGAGTGCATAGCAGGCAGGCGTATTGTCGTAACAAATAAGAATTCCGTTATTGCAGTGGCTCACAATATATTTCAAGGCAAATAACGAACTCTTTTGTCAGTATATCTGTATATCTGGTCTGTCTGATGTATCTACTACGATGCCTACGATGCCACTGAAGAACGAACATGGTGAAGAAGTCGTAACGGACATGCCATTATAAATGTTTACATTTCTACAGTTTTATATTCCATGAATTTGACCGGAGAATAAACTGCTAAACGCAGAGAAAGTTTGCCATATCCCACGTGTCGCTATGAACATTTAATGCAAAAACCATTCAGAATATGTTGTGTCTTAGTAAAAGTAATTTTGAAAAATAACTGAGAAGCTATTTCATGAAACAGGAAATATAAATATTTCCCAGGAGAACTCACAAAGCCTATTATTTCACGTTGCACGCATTTTTAGTGCCACATATTTATTATTATTATTATTATTTGAAGGTAGGGTGGAGAAAACTACATAATAAGGAGCTTCATAACTTGTACTCTTCTCCAAGTATAATTAGAATGATCAAGTCAAGGAGGATGAGGTGGACAGGGCATGTAGCACGAATGGGGGAGAAGGGTAATGCATGCAGGATATTGGTGGGAGAGCCAGAAGGAAAGAGACCACTGGGAAGACCAGGGCGTAGGTGGGTGGACAATATTAAAATTGATCTTAGAGAGATAGGATCGGATGGCATGGATTGGATGGATCTGGCTCAGGATAGGGACCAGTCGAGGACTCTTGTGAAGAGCGTAATGAACCTTCAGGTTCCATAAAATTCTGGAAAGTTTTTGAGTAACTCCACAATTGGCTGCTTCTCTAGAAGGGCTCAGTTCCACGAGTGATTATTATTATTATTATTCCCGGTCTAGAAAACCGAGATTAACGACCGTGGGGATTCGTTGCGCTGACCACGCGACACCCTCTATCCGCTAAAGTTGGCACTAACTTCGCCAACAAGCGGAGGTCGCTCGGTCAGTATAGTTCGCTTGCGGGTTCAAGCCACGGGGTGTAGTGTGTGTGTGTGTGTGTATATATTATTATTATTGTAACGTGTTTCGTTACTGTAGACGCCGTAGAGATGGTTAATTGGTTTATTTAACAATCTACAAATAACGGCTACAATTAATTATCACAATATTACTGGTTTCCACACTTTACAAACCCTACAACAAAGTCTCTTAACACGATCTTCACTTGTTTTCACGTACTAATAACGCGGGAGACATGCAAGTCTCCGTGAATTACACACTCCAGATATAACTGGTTATCCCGAACTATCACTGATTCTCNACGTCGGCTCCGCTCGGCTCACTTCGGCTCCGCTCGTGACGTCACCGCGCGTTGCGCGTTGCATATCTACCAGGATGCGGGGTGATTACTCGCCTATTACGCGAGCGCTACGTAACCGCTGGGGAGGTAGGGGTCAACATGTCACATTATTATTATTATTATTATTATTATTATTATTAACCAGGAATTAAATAAATAATTTTCCTGGGGAGTAAAGCGCGGCCGGCGCGTAAGGCTGACAACTTTACCGCCATCTTTGAGCCGATTGCCTAGATAATGTGGGACCCTCAACGTCTCACAACCCTATGGGCCTTCATGGCCTGTTACATGGATAGCTTTAATTACTTATTATTAAGTGCTTATTACTTATTGACTGTTGTTATCAATTTGTCGGACACAATCTCAAAGTGTTTCCCTTTTATGTTTATAAATGTAGATTTTCAAGCAATGTACCATGCATAATGTACAGACATGCTTATTTCCATACAAAATTGAATAATTGAATGATTCATTTGTTATCTCAACAAAGTCGAAAGCTAAAGAGAATTTTTAAAAGGCAGCCGTATTGCTACAAATACTCTATCAAAAAAGGCCTTTATAATGGTTCTGTCTTTCTCAAAGGCTAATTCACACACACACACACACACACACGCACACACACACACACATATATATATACTCGTATATATATTATTTTAGGACCCTCTTTTATTGCTAGTGGGGTGGGACTAAGTCCCTTGTACTGCGGCCACTTCAGGCCTATTGTATCAGCCTCAGATGATAGGTGATTGTGGAGGAATTGGTGGAATGAAGATTGGCAGGGGAAACCGAAGTACTCGGAGAAAACCTGCCCCAGCGCCAATTTGTCCACCACAAA
>NW_019741302.1:670692-707983 GCF_002891405.2 Cryptotermes secundus | reverse complement strand
ACGTCGGCTCCGCTCGGCTCACTTCGGCTCCGCTCGTGACGTCACCGCGCGTTGCGCGTTGCATATCTACCAGGATGCGGGGTGATTACTCGCCTATTACGCGAGCGCTACGTAACCGCTGGGGAGGTAGGGGTCAACATGTCACATTATTATTATTATTATTATTATTATTATTATTAACCAGGAATTAAATAAATAATTTTCCTGGGGAGTAAAGCGCGGCCGGCGCGTAAGGCTGACAACTTTACCGCCATCTTTGAGCCGATTGCCTAGATAATGTGGGACCCTCAACGTCTCACAACCCTATGGGCCTTCATGGCCTGTTACATGGATAGCTTTAATTACTTATTATTAAGTGCTTATTACTTATTGACTGTTGTTATCAATTTGTCGGACACAATCTCAAAGTGTTTCCCTTTTATGTTTATAAATGTAGATTTTCAAGCAATGTACCATGCATAATGTACAGACATGCTTATTTCCGTACAAAATTGAATAATTGAATGATTCATTTGTTATCTCAACAAAGTCGAAAGCTAAAGAGAATTTTTAAAAGGCAGCCGTATTGCTACAAATACTCTATCAAAAAAGGCCTTTATAATGGTTCTGTCTTTCTCAAAGGCTAATTCACACACACACACACACACACACGCACACACACACACACATATATATATACTCGTATATATATTATTTTAGGACCCTCTTTTATTGCTAGTGGGGTGGGACTAAGTCCCTTGTACTGCGGCCACTTCAGGCCTATTGTATCAGCCTCAGATGATAGGTGATTGTGGAGGAATTGGTGGAATGAAGATTGGCAGGGGAAACCGAAGTACTCGGAGAAAACCTGCCCCAGCGCCAATTTGTCCACCACAAATCCCACTTGACCAGACCCGGGATCGAACCTGGGCCGCCGTGGTGGGATGCCAGCGACTAACCGCTTGAGCTATGGCGCGACCTTTTAGGACCCTAAATTATGTGGCGCTATTGTAGCTCCAAATTTCGTGCTTGCGGCAGACTGTTACTACTGATTGCAGGGAATTAAATTCTGTGACGCTGGGGTGGATTTTAATAGCATAACGGCAATACTAGATTTTATGAACGTTGGTTAACTCTTTTCAGTATGAGGCGTACAAACACACAGGCAGCACGGTGATCCCACAAGTCTACTTTCTTCTCTGGAAGACAAACATGCTTCTGATTTGTATTCGGGAGGCTCTCGGTTCGAATCTCGTCCGAAAACTGACTATTCTCACTGGGGTTTTCGCAAGTTTCCTCAGTGCCTCCAGTCAAATTCCAGGAGAGCGCCTTACAATTAGGCCACGACCGCTTCTTTGCAGGTCCTTTCCAATTCATTATTGACTGTCATCCAACCAGTCGACGATATATCGTCTGAGTTAGAGACAGCGCCGCTAAATAAATTACAAACACAACAAAATAAAAAAATTCTCCACCCACAACATAGAGAAGCAGAGGTTTGTTCATAAGCAGATCACAGAAAGAAGTTCCATGGATCCACCTTCTCCACATTTCTTCCGAGCTGTTACACTTCCCCTCCAGCGTAGTTTCATGTATTCTCCTCCAGTCGTCTAACCCTTCTGTTTACACGAATTTGGTAGCGATAAACTCCGAACTATATCGACCTTGCGACCATAGCTTGTCGACGAAGTTAGTGCCAACTTTTGTGGATAGAGGGTGTAGCGTGGTCAGCCCAACGGATCTCCACTGGCGTTAATCTCGATTTTCTAGACCGGAGCCGCTATTTCATAGAAATAGCTCCTCAATTATCCTCACGAGGCTGAGTGGTCCCCTTTCCAGACTCAGAACTTCTCAGGAAACATGGTAGCACCGGGAATCGAACCCGGGATCTCTGAATCTGTAGGCAGGAACTCTGACCACTAGACTACAGAGGCGGTCAATTTGGTAGCGATACTATGTAAAATTTTCGCAACGCACGAGTGTTTTGGACTTGCTCACATAGGCCGTAGGAGGCTGGATAGGGATACACATTAGACAGAAAGATGAAATATCTTAAATATGTTAAAAAGCCTCGATCCCCGTCAGTCCCACCAACCATGCGACCTCTATTTCCTGGCCCCATTATACCTCTGTATGTGTATGTGTGAGAGAGAGAGAGACACAGTTGCCGTGTATGACAGATCAAGTATCTATATCTCTTCTCTCCACTTATATTCTCTGATTACCCAGCATGCAACGTCAGAAAACAGTGCAGGTGGATTATTGCATTATGCGTAGTTTTCGTCAAGCGTGTGGAGCAGTGTGTTGTTCGTGTGTATTCCTTGCAATCATAAGGAACATGTTTTACGTTAGAAGAAGGACAGAACTTCTACGTAATACTACTGTTCACAGATGAGCAGATATTGTTGTAATGATTGGCATTCAGAAGTCTCGAAGTTGTGAAGTTGAAGACTGAAGTTGTGAATACTAGCTTTAACCTAAAAGCAGAATTGTGAGTGTATGTGTGTGTATATGTGCGCGCCCGGATTTCAGAGCTAATTTCGAACAGAACAGTAAGCTCTTCACGATTTGATGCAGTATTATTGGAGCCAAAGATGAAAGGTATGGGACCGCCTGAATTTTATTATTAGGTTAATATCTATTGTGTGTTACAGCCTCGAGGTCACATACTTACATTGTTCCCCTGCGTATTAGTGAGCAACATTTGACTAGATACAGTAGAATAGAAATATTGGTTCTGAAAGAAACTGTTCTTTGTTGAGAATGGGGTGAGGAGTAAGGGACGTCATTTATCTGTTCTCTTCAAGCGTCTAAACTGTTAAAAATTTATTTATATGCTCTTTTTTTAATCTGTGTTTACATCCAACGCAGCTATTCTCCAAGCAGACGAATCTTGCAGCTGAATATTGTAGAGTATGGTCATGTAAAGTTCAAATACAAAGTAATTTAGTCGAGCACTGCTCTTACGACTTTCGAGTCTGATCTTTCATAAAAAGTACAGTCTTGATAAGATTCCATGGCCTATACGACTGAAAAGTAACAAAATGAATCATTCTTTCCCTCTAGACACGAACAAAAATATGAAAAAGTATGAGCATCGTATGTTGGCATAATTTATTGAGTTGTCTTCTTGTAGGCCCATGCTGATGAGGGAAATGTTTTAAAGCTCAGTTACTTCTAAAGTACTCATGAAACCTATAAAATATATTTAAAGCCAATCTGTAATTCGTAATTATGTAAGATTTAATCCAATATTACTTTTATGTTAAGAACACTATTTTCCATACCATGTAGTTCGGTAGAAGCCCACCAACATTTCGGATAACTCTATTGCCTCCAGAGTCAGGGTCGAAGAGTAAGCAAAACAAGAAACGAGCAGCAAGCAATCTCTACTTGCTGCCAGATTCTTACTGGATTCTTGCTTAGCTTATTCTACGACGCTGAAGACGAAGACAGTAACGTCCTCCGAAAGTCTGTGTGCTTCTACGGGACTACACGACTTTACATTCCAGAAGACCCTCAAATCCAACCTTGGTATTATATCAAGTTAAAAATTCAAATGCATAAATTGTATTAAAGTGTGGTTTTCTTAATGCAATATAATTGCTCCTTAAAGGCCTCCATCAATCTTCTTCTTCTTAAGAAATAATTTTATTATGTGCGCATGTTACGTAACTGTGTCAATGAAAGTAAAGTTTTGTCTCCATACAAACTTGAACGTAGGCCAACTTACATTTGCTACAGTAAACAAATTGTGTACCGCTGACCAGACAATGCTGTCTTCTCAGGAAGTGAGACGTACTTTCAATCGTAAGAACTAGACCACTCAGTTCTATCTGGTGCCGAAATTAAGAACGCGTGGAGCCATACCTCTAGTCCACCACACGTCTTCATGGCTTTCTTTTAATTAAGCACAAAGATAACTTTATATTTACATTCTCTCCTCTCCTCTCCGGCAGTGTTTAATGCTGTGTGGAATCATGAGGGGACGTCGAGAATGTCTGTGATGTATTTAATTTTTGTTTAGGAAATAAAAGGGCATCGGAATATAGGCTTACGTACAGTTGCGTACAGTTTTCCCTCTAAGAACATTACATTTGCTTGTAAGATTTGAATTTCTCATGGTGGTGTCTATGGAGGTTACTGTTTTCCGGTATGTGACGGGGCATATTGTAGATATTGTCACATGTTAGTGACTAGACACGGGATTTGGTTTGGTAACTGGATTTATTTAATTCTTACAAATCGTAACTACAAGTAATTATAACGCTCTCGCTAATTCACGCACTCCACTTTTCACTACACCACACAATAACTCTTCTCAGTTTGTCTTCAATAACAGTTTCTAGATTACGGCTCCCAACAATGTAGATTCCTCAACTCTGATGTTCAACGGCTCCTGTCCTCACAGGGTGGCCATAAGCTCATATAAACATTGTGCGAATTAGAACTCATGTATGGTTTTGAAACCTTAGCTCTGTAAGCGCAAATACATCAGAATCCGCAGAAACCATACACTGATGGTAAAGCAACACTGCTGTGGGAAATTGGTCCGGTAGGAGGAATAAAGTCCTGTGGTCATCACCGTCGCAGTGCTACCCATACTTCGTGAAAACCCGTGCTATCAGAAATAGGGTTTCTTTACTCTACTGATATCGATTTGCACTGCATGAAAATTGTAGCGCTCATAACAACCAAGTTTCGGCCCCTTTACCTTGTTTTTCATACAAATATTTGTAGGTAGTTCACAGTCATACTTGATTGCTTGTTCATTGGCTGCAAGGTCCTTTAAACAACCTTGACCTCGTAAGTTTTGAGGTTTTCACGGCGATGACAATGAAGAAAGTCGTCTTCTGGGTTTAGGCACCGTGTATTCTTCGTTTTGGCCGACGTTTCGGAGGAACGTAGCGCCTCCATCTTCAGAGCATTTGAATGGCTTGGAATGCGGAGAGCAGTAACTACTGAGCTACTGCTCTCCGCATTCCAAGCCATTCAACTGCTCTGAAGATGGAGGCACTACGTTCCTCCGAAACGTCGGCCAAAACGAAGAATACACGGTGCCTAAACCCAGAAGACGACTTTTTTCAACCTTGACCTCCTTTACGGCAGATTCCCATTTTTTCTATTTGTTTTTCGTCTGCGTCTCTTCATAAATCATTTTCTCCATATTCCAGCCATCTCATTCTGGAACTTCACCACTTTTGTTCTACCTTCTGCTTAGTTTCATAAATCTTCTTAGCTGCCCTTATTATACCCAATCTAATCACATCCCCCAAACACTTCAGACTTCTTTTTTTCAATATCCGCTACCAGATCATGGTGTTTAAACAATTTCTTCAGTTTTTGGCTGGTTCTGTTTCTCCAAATCTTTTGTTCGGTTACTGGTCCATACAACTTCCTTAAAATCTGTATCTCCCACATACACATCACAACTTATTCTTTCATTTATCTATGTCCATATGCAAGTCGAGCAGCCCGCTACACCCTGTACTTGGATTTGTGAAATGCACTGTTAGAAACACTAGCCAGTACACCAGCTATGCTAAGGTCTTTCAAAGGGCTGTGTCATAGCTCAGACGGTTAGTTGTTGGCTTCCAACCGCGGCGTCCTGGGTTCAATCCCAGTCTAGGTGGGTTTTGTGGTGGACAAAGTGGCAGTGGGGTAGGTTTTCTCCAAGTATTTCAGTTTTCCCTGCAAATTCTCATTCCACGGACTGCTCCACACACACATCATCATCATCATCATCATCCGGGGCTGGCACAATAGGTCAAATAGTGGCCGACGTACCAATTGGACTCACACCCCACCCAAAGAAATGAAAAAAAAAATCAGCTAAAAAAGTCGTTCGAGATTTTCCTCAGTCCCTCCCGGAAAATCTGGATAGCACCTCAATCAGACCACAACCGCTTCCTTCCAAGTACTTTAAAATTCATTATTCACAAATCATCCTACCGTTTGGCTTTGTTATAATCCGAGATACAGACAGCTTCATTAAATAAACAACGTACTTTCAAAATCCAATATGATACGCCTTCTGCAATGATGCAATAGCCTGCAAGTGTCTCTCAAAGGGAAGGTCAAGCATACATAGCCGTTGCGAAAAATGACTGCAATAGAAATTTATAGTCTACTATCCGTAGATGTATCTTCATACAAAATTAAATAGCACCCATTTCGCTCCCACTAAAGAATTTTATATGGCGGCTCTGTTCGCATTATGAAGACAGGAAATTAGAAAAAGTAGGAAGATGAGGATAACTCATATTAATGTCATGACGTCCGTATGAAGTGTAATGAAATCCATCATCTGGTTCGAAAGACATTAATGGGTGAAGTACATGTGACACATAACGAAACGCTACAAAATACAGAGTTTATTAGTGACAGGACCTCGAGGGTGATATTCTTATTCTGAATGCGCATGTCACAGCTGAGGATGGAAGAAGTGATGCAGATGACAGCCATATGAAGATCTGGAACTTCCCTACGAGCAGCATGGAAGCGTTTGTCTGTGTTTCCAATGAAAATGCGAACACAAAAGATGACTGGCAACTAGAGTTTTGCACGGAACTATTAACGAAATTGACTTTAAAGTAATATAAACTTTGACTCATCCGAGAATTTAATGGTCAGAGTGCACTGTTCTCGCATCGCAAGATTCATAAACACACTTGGACTTCTCCTGATAGGAAGACGGGGTACAGTCGATTAATCATGTCATGATAGATGATGGCATTCAAGTATACTTGATGTCCGATCTTTCAGAGAAGGAGACTATGATACTGATTACCAGAGCCCGGATTTTGATGACATGTCATCTTTTTTTTCCTTGTATCCTATGGGATGCTCTTAAATATATAAATCTCGGATATGAGCTGCTGGTTACAGAAATGTAAATTTTGTAGGTAATTTTTTGGTAAATATTTGGACTTTTAAGGGTATTTCTTGTCATTTTTGGCAATTTTAGGGAATTTTTCTTCATATGTTTTCTGAAATGTGAATAACATGGAAGCGAAGTGTTCTTTCTTTTCTCCTTTAGGTCATTTTTCTGGATTTTTTCGGTCATTGTACAGGTCAGTTTTTTTTATATATTTTCAGTTCATCAAAATCCGGGCCTTGCATATTACATTTTTGGGTCATATTTTAGGTCATTTTTCAGGATTTTTTCGGTATTTTTTAAATTTTCAGGTCATCAAAATCCGGGCCCTGCTGATTACTATTTGGTGATTCCAAAATTTTGCGAGAGACTATCACCAAGTCAGTAACCAACAGAATACTTATGAGAATGTAAACTAAGAAACTAAGGAAGTTAGAGAATTATATTAGGTTAAAATTTCAAAGAGTTTTGGGAATTTCGGATACCAGCGTGGACATCAGCACGGCTTGGGATATAATAGAGAGAACATAAACATTGCAGTCAAGTAGAAACTTCAAGCAACATGCTGGATTTAAGGTTCGCACAGGGATGACTATGAAGAATCCTATCTTCTGGGATATAATACCATGTACTTCGATAAAAGTCGACTGATGTTTCAGATGAAAATGTCATCCGGAATGTCGGTTACCTTCGCCCGTGGTTTGACGAAAAAATTTTCAAGATTATTACATGCAAAGAAGTAGATTAAAGTGTTACTGTTAGGAAATTCAAGCCAGATGAAGATAATCTGAACAATACTGTGGCATATAGACTCATTGCTATGCAACAACAGCAAAATAAGTAGCTATACAACAGCCGTTACTAGGTAATGGCCACAACAGACATTTATGCAACAAAACAACCCACATTGATGATCCCCAATAATTTCATCTATATATGGACTTAACCTTGAGAGAAGAATGTTGGATAAAATTTTGTATGAAGTTAATAGCAGTGATATCCCCCGATGATTAATACAGTTAGTTTTATCACCCTTCTTGTGTACTGGTACAATAATAGGCTCCTTCCACTGATCAGGCAGTGTTTCTTTATGCCAAATAGAAGTAATTAGATTGTGGATCTTAGAACGTAATATTTCGCCTCCTGCTTGAATAAGTTCTGCCGGAATTTGTTCACTACCTGGCGATTTATACCGTTTCAATTTTGCGATAGCACTTTCAACCTCAAAAGTGCTAGGATCAGGTATTATCGGCTCAGCTGTATCGATTTCTGTCTGCCTAATATCACTGACCGTATGTACATTCAATAACTGAGAGAAGTAGTTCCTCCACATATTCAAAATGTTGTGGGAATCTGCAAGCACATCAACATTTTCATCCTTCACTAAGTTACTGCTAGGCTGGTAACCCCTCTTAAAGTCATTTATTCCTCTATACAGGTCTCTAATGTTCTTGTTCTTACTGTTCATTGCAAGATCATGAATTTTGTCTTTCAGATATTCCCTCCTTTTTTTTTTTTCCTGAACTGCCTGCTGGTTTCGCGTCTTATATTGTTCAGATTATCCCCATTTAACTCGCTTGGATCCTGTAACCATTGCAATTTGGCTTGTTTTCTTTGGTCTAATAATTTTGAGCATTCTTCATCGAACCATTGCTTATGCTTCTTCAGTTCATAATAACCTAGACTCTCCTTGGCGGAAATTTTTATTTTTTCTCCAATAGTTTCCCAAGCTTTATTAACATCCACCCCAGTGTCCAAGTTTTCCAAAGCCGCGAACCTATTTGAGGTTTCAATACGACACTGCTCTTTACCCTCTACTTCATTTAATTTCTTGAGATTGAACCTCTCCTTATGAACTTTGTATGTTGTTTGTTTGCTCACTGCCAATCTCTCCCTACCTTTGCCACCGCCAGGTAGTGGTCAGTATCACAATCTGCTGCCCTGAATGATAGGACAACAAGTATACATGAATATATGACAACATAAATCGCGAAAGTAGCAGGCGTTTCAGAAGCAGAAGCAAAAATAAATATTAGAAAGTTGACAACAAGAACACAAGTACTAGAGAGTTGTGTAGTGTCATCAGCAAATTAAAAAAGGGTGACAAAGCAGAACTAACGTGATAAATGGTAAAAATATAACCTGCTTTTTAGCCCCCATAATATTTCGAAAAGGATGAAGAATTATCTGTCAGTTATGGGGGTTAATGATGTTACCTAGAACTAAAATGTATAGATGACAGAGCTGTTAGCAAAGTGCTAGTCTAGGAACCAGAGTGCTTCACACCTCGCTTAAGGCAGCCTAACAGAACAATGTACCCTTGAATTTCATATCTGCATGTGGATATCGGAAGTACGTTGAAAATTGAAAGCAGTAACGTTATAATGATGACGTAACGGCCTACATCACTAGCTGGCAGTGATGAACCCGCTTTCCTACTATGAACAGAGTATATCTATTACATTTTGTTAGATTAATGTAACAGCGAAAATATGACATGATGTAAATGGTCAGGAATTGATAAAAATCAGCAGAATTGATACGATAATGCTATAAAATTAACAAACTACTTTTCGTTTGAATAAAAATTATTGCCACTGCACTGGAAGATATTTTTATTGTACATAGTGGCCGGAGTTCGAGTGCCGGTAGGGTAAAGAATTTTCACTTCTCAAATCGTCCAGACCGGCTCTGGAGTCCACACAACCTTCTATACAGTGGGTACCGGGGGACCTTTCCCATGGGGTAAAGCAGTCGGGGCGTGAAGCTGACCACTCACTACCAACTAGTGCCGAGGTCAAAATTTGGATCTATATATTCACTCCCCCATACGTCTTCATGGATTAGTTCTTAATTAGTTAAGCATAGGAACAATTTTTACCTTTTTTACTTATTTATAGGCGAACTTAAATCGATTATAGTTAAGTATCGAGAAATATCATTATTATCAACTACGTTCAAAATGTTATTCAATCATCTTCAGTTATTTAAGGACCGCGCCATAGCTCAAGCGGTTATTTACTGGCTTCCCACTGCGGCGGCCTGGGTTCGAGCCCTAGTCTGGTCAAGTGGGATTTGTGGTGGACAAAGTGGCGCTGGGGTACGTTTTCTCCGACTACTTCGGTTTCCTCTGCCAATCTTCATTCCACAAAATTCTCCATCATTATAATCACCTGGGCAGGTACAGTAAGCCAGTCAGTGGCCGCCGTGCCGAGTTGACCCAGCTCGACGCCACCCCCCAATATGCGAATTAAAAAAATCTTTTGTTATTTGGGATCTTTCGTGTGGATTTCAAAGCAACAGATCAGTTATAATAAGATCTTCTGCATTCGGCAGATGCCGCATAAAAGGGAAATGCAATGGAAGAGAACGTGGGCTATGCATATTATTCAAGAAACCCCATGATTCGTTTGGAAAAAAGAAACAAACAAAATTCCATGGCCTGTAGTCCGTAAGCGAACAATACCGACCGAGCGACCGCCCTTGTCGGCGAAGTTAGCGCCAATGTTTGTGGATAGAGGATGTCACGTGGTCAGCACAACGGATCCCCACGGCCGTTAATCTCTGTTTTCTAGACCTGAGCCGCTGTTTCCTTGAAATAGCTCCTCAATTATCCTCACGAGGCTGAGTGGACCCCGTTCCAGACCCACTACTCAGAAAATCTGGTAGCGCCGGTAATCGAACCCGGGACATCTGGATCTGTAACCAGGAACTCTGACCACTAGACCACAGAAGCGGTCATTCGTTTGGGACACCAGTATTAACTACCGAGTTTAGTTAAAGTGTGGTTAGAGATAAATATTTGTCTGGTGCATTTCCTGTTTGCGGTTGTCTGACATAACGAATCTTGCCTTTGAATATGCGATTAGAAATTTAGAAGAAACTATGATGGAATGGAACCGAATGAAGCACACAAGCTTCTGGTATACGCTAATGTTAATTTAATTTCGAAAACGTAAATACCTTAAAGGAAAATACACAGGCGCTCTTAGTTCCCAGTAGGGGGGACTGGTCTGGATGTAAACACAGAGGAAGCTAAGCATAGACCCACACTCATGTCTTGTCGGCAGAGTGCATAACAAAACCGTAATGTGAACACAGCTAATGTATTCGACGAAATGTGGCAAAGCTCAGATATATAAGAAGGACAGTCTGAAATAAAAATTGCATTCACGACGAAATTAAATAGAGGATTAAATTCGGGAAACACATGCTACCACGCAGTTCAAAATCGTTTGTGTTCCTGCCACGCTGCTCAAGTGGCTGTAAATCACTGCTCAACGCGGAGTGCCTCTCATGAGTTAGATTTCGTATTTCCTTTACAAATAAAACTCCAAGCGTAGGAGTTTTTTTTTTAAATAACAAAGCCCATAGGTCGCGGGTTCGCTTCACAATGAGGTCATTGGATTTTCAATTTACCTAATACTTCCAGCCGCACTATGGCCTTCGGGTCGACTCAGCCTCTAATAGAAATGAATACCAGGAATCTGGAACTAAAGGGCGGCCGGTGCATAAAGCTGGCAACCTCACTGCCATCTGTGAGCTGACTGTCTAGAACATTTGGGAGCCTCGACGTCTCACAAACTTATGGGCCTGCACGGCCTGTTACATGGACAGCTTAATTTTTTTATCTTTAAGATTACCTAGGAGGGAGCCGGGATAGCGCAGTCGGTATAGGGACTGGCTATAGGCTGAACGGCCGAGGCGTCGAGTTCGAATTCCGACAGGTGCTAGATGTTTCTGCTCTTCATTTTGTTCAGACTGGTTCTGGGGTTCCCCAGTCTCATATCCAATGGGCACCGGGCTTATTTCCCCGGGAATAAAGCGACTAGGACGTGAAGCTGACCACTCACCTCCAATTAGTGCAGAGGTCAAGAATACTTGGATCTATACATCCACTCCCCTATAGGTCTTCATGGCTTAGTGCTTAATTAGTTATGCAGAGGAACAACTTTACTTCTCACTATTACTTGGAAACTGGGCCACAGTTCAGGTGATAAACGCTGGTTCATCATCGAAGGGGGATCGGGTTCAAACCCATGTCGCTTTACGTGGGATATATGGTGGACGAAGTGGCTTTGGAGTAGGTTTCTCTCGGTGTCTCTTCGGTTTTCTCCTGTTAAACTTGACCGGGGCTTAATCTCTGACTCTACTCATGGCTGGCTACAGTGTTGGTTGGTTGGTTAGTTAGTTAGCCAAGCCATAGCTCAAGCGATTAGTCGCCGGCTTCCTACTGTGGCGACCCTAGTTCAACCCCGGGTTTGGCCATATGGATTTTATGATGGACAAAGTGGCGCTGGGGCAGGATTACTTCGATTTCCCCTGCCAATCTTCATTCCACCAATTGCTCCACAGTCACCATCATCTGTCATCTGGTGAAGGTATAATAGGCCAGTAGTGGCCGCAGTACAAAGTGGACTCAGTCTTACCACACTAAGAACACTTAAACAAATAATTCTAAACTACAGATTCGCTCATTTTTTCATATGTCTAAGTTTTACCTTTGTGATTGTGGAATTATTTTAATTAGTCTGCAATTAAAGTGTTATATTTTAGGATGGATGGCAACAATTTAATAGGCACAGCTAGACAAGCTATGCTATGTTGTATTTTAGCGTCCTGTTGCACTAATTCACATTCATACTGTGTATAATTGACAGTCTTCAAGTTCATACAATCCCATCTACCACTTCTACAGTACATGTTTCGGCAGTATGCTGCCATCTTCAGGTGTATCGACCCGTTAACCATTTCACTGCTTGCCTTTATATGTCAGTTTACAAATAATATTAAATTTGTATACGTCCTTATATAATAATAAAGTTTATGTGTTTAAAACTTGTTAAAACCTATTATCTCATACGTCATATTTTTAAAATTCGTGTGTATTATTAATCATCCACATGGGGGTCGTTCTTCTTATGTTTCTAACGTTGTGTGTATATTGTGTCTTATGATGTGTTCTACTCTTGTGGCTGCGTGCGTTGTATCGTTAGATATACCTATACTATGACCTGTATTTCAAAGCAAGAGCAATAAATTAGCGATATGAAGATGCTCGGACGCATCGGAGCTGTACAGCCACGAAACCATCTGCTGGAATGACGAATCAGGACTAGAGAAACGGAGGTTACGGTGGGACGCTGCGAAGAAAGGTTTACTGGCCGAAGTAATCATGATATTAACCCTTTCCGTGCTACTATTTTCAGCGGGCAGACCATTTTGCTTTACCCTTTCATCGTCATTTAGATTTAATATACTGAATGCTGAAAATGGTTAGCTTTAGTGTCAATAGATGGCAGAATAATCTGCCAATAACACAGAAAATAAATAAGTTCCAGGTTATAATGACTGGTTCCAGAGCGATATATCTCAATCTTAACATGTATATTTGTAACATCCGCCTTTGTGATGGTATGTTTTATAATCTGAAGAATTTTTTGCGTATATTACTACATATATATATATATATACACACACACACACACACACACACACACATACACACGACGTCACGATGCGAAGTTCCTACGAAAGTTGCATTTACCTGTTACAGTAGTCACACAAAAGTAGTTCAACAATCGCCATGTTCCTAGTTTGTATATAATCTAAGTAATAATTAATAATTTCCCAAGCTCTGTTACGACATAAAATAGTAATCTATCACTAAGGGTGACAGACTTAGAAAAAAGTACACGTTTATGTGAACAGGGCGGCTCGGAACGGTAGAAAATTTATTTCGTCTGATCAGCTTTACGGGAAATGTCCAGTACCCAAGGTTAAATAAAATCTGTTACGCGTGGTTGGAGGCTAAGTATGAGAACGGATGAACAGACGGACGTGATGTGCTCATTATATGCTTACAACATGCATTGAGTTAAAAAAATACAAATAGAAAAAGTTGATGTTAAATGTAAAACGATTTGTGCTCGCTGCCGGAAGGATTGTGTGTTTGTTTGGCTATTTTTACGGTAACGCTTATCCATCCGCCTTTGGAATTAAACGTTCAGAGAACTTTTACCTGAAGACTATTGTCTTTTGGGATATAACGCCGTGTAGTCCGTTTTGGAGGGAATATAGTTTCTCCAGCTTCAGCCGACCTTGAAGATGAATGCAACATGTTCCTCCGAAACGTTGGTTGAATTTCAATGGACCACACGGCGTTATATCCCAGAAGCTAGAACTCTTCAGATCCACCGCTGTGAGAACTTCAAATCCTACGAATTTGACTGAGGTTGCATATTTAATTGAACATGTTGATGCAGGTGTATAGACTCAAACGGATCACCCTATGCATAGACCGATCCATTTATAAACTATGACTGTAGAGGAAAAAGCAATTTCTTGAAATGAAATGAAGCTCCGGAGACGGGTTGCTAGCAACGTGATTCAGAAATGTAGCATAAGGGAGTCATGACATCTACAGAACTACGCTCACACGATCGTGCTGTTGGAGACAACATTGCTCGCCATGTTCAGAGTTCTGTTCTAACGAGACATTTTGAAGCCTGCATCACCATCAGCAGGAATTTTAGTCGTTTTATACCTCCTGTTAAATGCATCACGAGACGGAATTTAGTTTAAATGTGTGTTTTTATCAAAAGGAGCAATTTGGAGACCGCGTTACCACGAAGCAGGAATGTTAATCGTTTTATACCGCTTGCTTAATGTATCAAGTGAAAGAATTTTGGAGTAAATATGTGTTTTTATCTAAAGAAGCATTTTGAAAACAGTTTGTAGCTGCTAGGAATTTTAATCGTTAAATGTATCACCAGACGGCAGTTTCGTGTGAATATATATTTTTATCTAAAGAAGAATTTTGAAGACCCTATCACCATTGATAGCTGATCACGATAGCCGAGCGCTCTAAAGCATGTACTGTTTTCGCTCGCTCGGAAGCCGGGATCGTGGGTTCGAATCCCACACAAGGCACGGATTTTTTGTGTGTGTATCCATTTATTCTGTGTTCGTGTTGTCCTGTGTTTGAGTAGAGGCCTTGCGACGAGCTGATCACCCTTCCAATGAGTCCTACCTCTGTAAAAATGATCATGAAACTGAGAAATCAAGTACTATGTCCCCAAGTGGGAGCAAGAGGAGAGAGAGAGAGAGATCACCATCAGTAGATATCTAATACAATCATGATGTTGGGCAAGTCGAAAAAAATTTATTTTGCCGTTATTTTTCCGGCACTGTTGAGAAATTAACAGTTATAAATTCATTTTGAAATGCCCCAACTCAGTTGAAAGCAATCATCTTTAGGAGAGAATGCTAACTGCAAAAATATTAGAGTGTGAGATTTTCTTAACACTACCAAGTATACCCCTGTAATGTCTCTGCTGCCTAGTTGAAGAGTTGATTAGCCCTGGTAGACTAGCGACGACTTCCAGATCCTATTGTTGACGGTTGAAAGCGACTATTACGCCATTCAATACACTCCAGAGACGTCCGTCCGTACTGGGAAAATTACACTCCTGTGACGTCAGTAGCTGCCCAGTGCAGGCAACATGTTAACAAAACGAAACTGAATTTATTTTAATGAAAGAGTTACAAGTGCTGTCTTTCCATTTCCTCTACATGCAGACGAAAGTAAGACAGTAGGATAAACATGAACACACATTTCTTTGCTATTTGCTTTCTTTTAGTTGTCAGAACATGGAGGAGACATTAAAACTGAACTGGGATAAAATTATTAGACTGTTCCGGGCGTTAAATAAAATGAAGATGAATGTGAGCCCTGTTTTCCGTTGCAAATAGAACTGAGATCACTATGATGCGATGTCAGAATGCTCTAAAAGTAATCTTGATTTGTGTTCGGATTATAAAGCAATCTGTAATTCAATTTAATTTAATCCTTCTTTATTTATGTGCCGAGTCAACGGATAGAAGGCCAATTACAGAAAGAGCACTGTAGACACTTGTAATTACATTAAGACAAAAAAGCATCATTGCAAACTAATAGGATAATACATGGTCGTGCCATAGTTGTTCAGGCAGTCAGTAGGCGGCTTGGGTTCGATCCAAGGTCAGGTCATATGGGATTTGTGGTCGACGTAATGGCACTGGGGTAGGTTTCCTCCAAGTGCTTCGGTTTTCCTTGCCAATTCTCACTCCACAGACTGCCCCACAGTTTTCATCTATCATCCGGGGCTGGTACAATAGGCCAATTAGTGGCCGATGTACCAAGTTGATTCAGTGTCACCCTAACCCAAGAAACTAAAAAAAAGAAAAAAGAAAAAAAAAACTACGTTACATGTAACTATATATATTGTCACGTGTATGTGTGACTATAGACGGGGTTCGGATTTGTAAATGGATTTATTGACCACTTACATATATGACTCGCAAGTACGAGTAATTACAGTTTACTGATCATCTCCACACTTCACAAATCACTGGAGCACATGCTAAGTCTTCTTAGTTTGCTGTCACTGGTCATTTCCTGGTAATGGAACTTAACAATGGAGATTCTTCAGCTTCTGTGCTCGCGTCGTTCACCGTTGGCTGACACTTCACAACTGAACTGTCAACTTAATTATAACGCCATCTCTTCTCAGCCTCCGTTTCAGAACTCAACTGTCAACAGGACTCATTGCTTCAAATGTTCTGGTCATGACATCTCGGCACTGACCACATAGAAAACGCCGTTCTTCTATTCTTGCGTGCATATTTGTTACCGCAGGAGCGTGTTTACCGAGCTTTTGCCTAGAAGCTGTCGCTGTTTATTCGCCTCTTTTTTTGCGGTCTTTGCATAGCAACGGCTGAACAAGCTACAATATATCAGTATTCAATTCTATTCTCAAACCTGTTGGCACTAACAGGCATGAAACAGTTGCGAACTGCTTAGGCGCATTCTAACTTTTAGGCGACTTACGTAAAGTGTAGCATATATAAACAAACAGTCGAGAGATGACAGTTTGTAGCCCATGAAGTGAATAAGACTTAATAACTTGATACATTCTGAAATATAGAATCAACATTATCGTGAAGTATAATTTTGAATCATATGAAACAACAGGGTCTTTAATGATGCTGGTACGGGAATAGCAGCTTGGCAAAGCAGGTACTTGTAATTCACAAGCTCAGTCTTTCTAGAACCTTCCAGAGTGAGAAATTACACGTGTGTTACAGATGTTTTGTTTCATGGAGCGAGCTAGCACCCATAAAATTAATGTCACAGTGGAGTGGGAGGCAGTCATGGATTGACTTTGCGACTCTGAATATTCTGATATCGTTAGCAAAGATTAAATTTTACACATTGGTTAACTGATTTCTATAGGTCATTAAGGAATATGTTAAAAGAAAATGCGCCAGGACAGAGTCATACTGCATACCGGAAATAACTTCAGATTGTAAGGAAACAATACCAGAAACACGAACCCGAGGTTGTCTGTCTGTTCAGTAACTGGGAAACCAGCTGACATAACTATCGGAGAAACCAAAGGAATATAACTTATTCAAATGTAAGTTATGGGGAAATGTATCAAATACACAGCTAGGATCGAAATATGTAGTATCAGCTTGACTTTGCGGACAAGAGGAGTTACCAGACCAGTTATCAGTTACCAGATATGTAACTGTAAATCTAGATTTGCTGAAGCCATATTGACAAGGATCTATTTTAGCGCAGTGCAAAACAGGATAGTGTATAACGAATTAGAAGTACTAAGAAAAAATTATTGAGTATAGAGGTGGGGCTGTAATTGCCGACAATGGTCAGACTGCCACTTTCTTCCAAAGAGCAATGAAATGCCACTGTCACGCGTAAGTTAAATGTTTAAGGATACGGATAAACTTTTCTTAACAGCCTTTTAGGACAAAACCAAGAGTGTCATCAAGTCCGGCAGATTTAGGGTTTATCTTCTTATAGCTTTGCAAACATAGGGATCAGAAATAGGGGCAAGGGATAATAATTCAGAAGATTGCATCAGAAAGGGAGAAGTCCACAGAACAATGTTCTTATACATAGACTGAAAACACTTAGCGAAAGCGTCGTCAGCCGCACTAGATCCATCTATACGAATCTCGTATATCCTACATCCTCAAAATGAATAGAACCGCAGCTTTCTTTTCAAAAAGCAGATATGTTTTTGAAAAATTTCTAGGGTTGCGACATAAAATTATTATTAGTTGACGTCAACCAGTCAAGCCTGTCAGGCTTGGTAGTGCCCTTACCAAGCTCATGATAGAAGGCAAATTTATTATAAAAATGATCACATCGTTTCTTGTACGACTTGAGGTTCTCACAGCGATAGTTATGAAGAGTACTATCTTCTGGGATGTAACGCTTTATAGTCCGTTGAAAGTCAACCGACGTTTCAGAGGAAAATATCGCTTCAATCTCCAGGGCTTTGCTTACCACCTGCACAGAAGCTGATTTCTTGCTCGGCTTATTCTTCTACCCTGAAGATAGAGGCGATATGTTCATTCGAAACGTCGGTTGACTTTCAACGGATTACACGGTGTTATATCCCAGAAGATAGTACTGTTAATAACGTTTCCTTCTTAAATATCGGAGAAAGTAATATTTGTTCACAGTAAAAAACCCTAAGGCAAATAGGGAACACTGGATAATTCGGATTTTCGGATGGAGCCACGAGGAGCTGCCAGCTCCACGGCGTCTTCTGTCAGCAGCATTGAGTCTGGCAACAACTATTCCAGCAGAAGTACTACAGTTTCATGCACACCAGAATAATCGCACGTTGACAAAATATTATAAAGCAAAACGTAATTGCCAGGCACGACATTTCGGTCAGTATACTCCACAATTTAGGTTACTGTTAACATAAGACAATGGCCGCACCATAGCTCAAGCGGTTGTCGCTGGCTTCCTACAGCGACGGCCCGGGTTCGATCCTGGGTCTGGTCAAGTGGGATTTGTGATGGACAAAGTGGCGCTGGGGCAGGTTTCCTCTGAGTACTTCGGTTTCCCCTGCCAATCTTCATTCCACCAATTGCTCCACAATCACCTTCACCTATCATCTGGGGCTGGTACAATAGGCCAGAAGTGGCCGCAGTACAAAGGACTTAGTCCCACCCCACTATCATTAAAAAAAACATAAGACAATTAATCACCAACACTCAGAGAAGAATATGTATCAGGAATGATCAAGCCATAGCCCAAGAGTATAGTCTGTGAGTCAGTAAAATTTGCAGATACTGAGTCAAGTAATTTATAGCTGTCAGCAGGATCAACGCACGTAGGCACAATAGATCACTGTGGTCGCGGTGCAAGGGCCAAGAAGGCCCACCCCTTTTACATTCAGCATCAACGCACTGCCCAAGCCCAAGAAGACACGTTGACACATATGGTTGTGGCAGTTTCGCAAATGTAAGTAGCTCCCCCAGCTAAAATAAAGAGGACTGATGTCCCCTAATAAAAGAACACCAAAATTATTTGTGTCTAGCTCGTTTCGAGCAAAAAGGAAATAATTTGTAATAACTTCCGCTTTAGTGTCAAGGGAAAATAATAGTTTCCAATAAGCAAATTTATGTCATGAAAAGTGTGAATTTCAACCCAAATTATACCTGCGTCTGCAGGAGGGTAATTCGGTGGAGATTCCTACTGCAACACCAACACAATTCTTGTTAGCAATACTCGTACACCCTCTCAGGACGAAAACTGATATAGCTATCAGGAAATAAATTGTGATTATAACACAAGTCGTTGAGCCGTATCAGACAGAGGTACAAACATTATGGTGGTGATGGTGATGACGATGATAGTGAAATTGTAACCGCCGGGTTTCAACTGAAGAATGTTCGACCGTCGAATGAGATGGGAAAGTGGTCATGAGAGGCGAGTAGCTATGGGTTTGCGCGAGGTGCTGATGGCCTATTTCAGTATTCTATCCTGCAATTTTCAAAGAGATTTCAAGTCCAGTTTGAGAGGAAAAATGATGCTGAGGTGTAAGTGAACGCTTGCCTTGATTCCAGATTACTGGTTCCTCTGATGTGACGTCATATATTCTAGTAGAAGTCTGACGACGTTTCGGAGGAATGTGCTGCCTTCTTCTTCTCCTATATACCTGAAGATGAAAGTGGCGTCTTCCTCCGCAATGCCGATAAGTTCTGCCCAATGTGACGTTATGTCCCAGAGACAGTAATCTTCACACTCAGTGCTACGAGGGCCTAATATTGTTGGGCTATCTTGAATCTGAGTTGCAACTCGCTATGTTGTATTGTACATTATTACTTCTATTAAGGAAGAGAGGGAAGTCTGCGTGTTCCTAATCCTCTTCCCTTTCTTCATGCTTATTTCTGACCTGCTTGTTACATCTCAGCCGGTATAGCGACGGTCGGGGTTCGATTCCGGCATGGGCAAAGGGTTTTTCTTTATTCCACAGTCTACAGACAGGCTGTGGGCCCACCCAGTATCCTATACAAGGGATATTTGGGCTTTTTCCTCGTGGGTAAAGCGGCCGGAACGTGAAGATGACCGCTCACCTCCATCCAGTACCGAGATCGGAGCTGGTGGAGTCGCCCCTCCATACGTCTTCATGGCGTGGTGCTTAATTAACTCCCTAAAGACTGAATTTCTTCTACATTAAGTACAAAAATTCAATTCGTATCTCACATGAAACGTATTACATCTCCATTACGAAGATTAAATGGTTAATGATGTTTTGGGGGTGGAAAAATGGTAGTTTATTGTGAGACCTATATGATAAATATAAATACACTGTTTTTACAAAATGCAGAACTTTTGGTGTTAAATTAGGAGGTACACATAATTAGAACTCAGTTTAAAGGGTTAATTAAATACAGGGATAAAATTACTTTTTTTTTTTTTAATCTTCTGTTAGTGCTCTTTCCTGCGGCGGCGCAGACAGGTTCGTCAGGTAAGGAATTGTATACAAATGCTGGTGACTGCAAATTATCAGTTCATAAAAATTGTTCAAAGGAAATGTGTTCGAAATGAGACACTTAAGAAGGGAACAGCTGTCTATGTCACGAAAACGGAGTGCCCAGCTGGCTAATTTAGACTCCGTTCCTTTTTTATTGCTAATTTGGGTGAGGTAATTACATACCTCTCCCGCTCTCGCTCTCGCTTTCTCTCTCTATAGCTCTACAGCCCTTTTGGACCTTGGTCGATGTTTCAGTTTCTTAATCATATACACAGTCGGTAGGACAGGGGATCAGTCCGTCGCAAGGCCACTACCTACACACAGGACAACAAACACAGAATAAACGCACACAGACATCCATGCCTCTAGTGGGATTCTAACCGATGATCTCAGTGTTCGAGCGGGTGGAAACGGTTCATCGTATCCCCTCACTCAAACAAGATTACCCACGTTTGCAAATGCAATTCAGTTTAAGATTATATTAATACAAATTAGTCATTACTGGTAAATTCTGTAACCAACGGAACCCGTGCAATAAATCTGGCCTTTAAATCATGTTCATAAGCTGATATGGTGTTTGAAAATGGAAGCCCGAGGGCGGATTATACCCCCCCCCCCCTTGCGTTGCCTGGTTTCAATGCGATGTGGGTGCAGCTACCAGGCGCTATAAAACTTACGAGGATGGTAGATTAAAGGACGATGTATCACGGCTGTGAAGTTTCTCGATATGACTTCACAGTTCCACTTGCACCAATATTCAGAGAGCACGAGACAGCTTTTGCTGTGGACTGTGGAAGTGGATGAGAGAGACCTCAGCGTTCTAGAGAGTGTGTGTCAATGACGAGAATTTGGTATGAAGCTCATGCAAACTCACTCAGTGTTCTCTCTGAATTTGGTCACTAGATACGCAGTTCATTCACCTTTACAAACGAACGAACAAGCTACTTCGTAAAGAGGATTTTAACAGCCATTAATTATTCATCTGTTTAAAATTCCCTGCTCTTATGGAAGCCAGAGGATCGCAATCATATACATAAATGTACGCACCTGGGAACTGACGCTGATCATTCTGAGCCCTTATTTATTTTGATGATTATAGATGACCATGAAATTTATTTCTAATTAATTCTCGGTAATTTAAATTTCAAAAGTCTTATGTTTCGATATTACTGGAAATGTATCGTGATCTATAATATCGTATTTCATCGTCTGGGACGTGCAATACGGTGTTTATGTTGAAAATTTCTAGATTCTGGCAGAAACAAGAAGTCCGGAGTTATGACATTTACGATCAGTCATAAATTTAGCTCGGGTACAGGGAACCGGACGCGCCTAAAAGGACAGGTCAGAGCTTGTTACAATTGCCTGTGAATGAGGGCCAGTATGATTGGGTTGCCTCGTTCAAGCTTCCTACGGAAGATGGGATGAAAATGTATATGTCAACACCATCTTTCGAATTCCCGGCGTGGGGGTGCAAGCCATTCCACAAAAGGGGAGACTTTCACAATATTCCGAACTGAACGGACGTGACCCTTGCACGCTCCGGGACATAGCTAGCCGATAGTAACGCTGTAACTTAAAGCTAAGAATACATTAATTTAACAGTGTGGTGAATTAGCAGGTGAATAAACGTCAATTGGCTCAACTCTCAGAAAAACGCTTTCTTCGGCATCGCTACCCTGAGACTCATGCAAACCGACCCAGCTAGTTTCCCGTACCTATACCGATCTTCCTTAGTTTGATCTGTGAGGACAACTTCCAGTAGCCATCATACACTGTCCTAAGGTAGAAACAGGTGTAGCAGGGATAGCACCATTCCGACTGCGCTGATACAAGCAAAGGCGGGTTGGAAAAGAGCGGTGTTAGAACGGACACGCGGTAGCGTAGTTGGTTGGGGCACTATGCTACAAGCCGGAAGGTCTAGGATTTGAGTTCCGATGAGGTCGATTTTTTTTCAATTGACCCAATTCTTCCAGCCGCACTATGGCCCTGAGGTCAACTCAGTCTCTAACAGAAATGAGTACAAGGAATATTGAAAGGTGGCCGGCTCGTAAGGCTGACAACTTTACCGCCATCTGTGAGCTGATTGTATAGAAAATGTGGGACCTTCAACGTCTCACAACCCTATGGGCCTCCATGGTCTGTTACAGGGATAGCTTTAGCTTACTTTTACCTTTACGTTACGTAACAGGGCTTTGTCTTGAGGCAACCTACTCTAGTCCACATTTTCTATTTTACTCTTATGCTGTCATCTGACTGAAGTTCGAAGTAAACTGGTCATGTGCTTGTTTGTATATCTTGTACTGTTAGGAGAATAATCGATTGCTTAGTCGGTGATTACGCTTGAGTAACAAACCTTAACAAAAGAATAGTACCCTAATCTTTGACCTGAAGGTATTGAGTGTGTCAGAACGTAATGTTAAAATATGTCTTTGAGAGTGTTCGTGACAGGCAATCAATTATTTGTGGCGAAGAGAAACTCCGATACTATACAAATAAAAGAAGAGTAACGCGTTATTCAGAACGCGTAATTGAAGTTAAATTGTTGACTAGAATATAGTCATTACACTCACCCGTACATGCAGTCAGGATACGTCTTCCTTAGTTTCTAGAATTAGAAAATAAACCACCATGTAATTTGGGGTTGATTTAAATTAGCTTGCATTTGTTTAACACGTGCTTCATTAGTCACACGAAAATGTTTCAGTCTTTCAGCTCTTTCTTTCACTTCACGCAATACTGGTACTCGTATTTCCGTCTTCAATATCTTATTCTCTATTCAGTTTTATTCAGAATTAAGAAACAAGTTCACTTTAATCCCTTAGAATTCAATTGATATCACACCATAAAAATGTTGCTGCTGCTACTACTGCTACTACTACTACTGCTACTACTACTACTACTACTACTACTACTAACTATCGATAATTTTGCTATTGATAATATTACTACTGCTACTATCAATACTACTTCCGCCACTAATGCCATTGTTACTATTGCTAATATTACAATGTTACTACTAATACTATGAACCGGAGAAGCGTAGTCGGTATAGCGACTGGCTACGGGCTGGACGGCGGAAGGGTCGGAGTCCGAGTCCCGGTGGGCTCATGATTTTCTCTTCTCCAAGTTATCCAGACCGGCTCTGGGTTTCACCTAACCTCCTATCCAATGGGTACCGGGGTCTTTTTCCCCGGGGTTGAAGTGGCCGGGGGCTGAAGCTGACTACTCCCCTCCAGCTAGTGCCGAGGTCAAGAAAATGTGGATCTATATATCCGCTCCACCATGTGCCTTCATGGCGTAGTGCTCAATTCGTTAAGCACAGGAACAGCTTTACCTTACTACTAATATTACTACTGTCAATACTGCTATTGCTACTATTGCTAATATTAGCAATACTACTACTGCTGCTGCTAAGACTACTACTACAGCTACTTCCACTACTGATATTGCTACTACTACTACTACTACTACTACTACTACTACTACTACTACTACTGCTACTGCCATTATTACTCTTTCTGCTATATCTAATATTACTACTGCTACTGCCACTACTGTTATTACTACTGTTGCTCCCATAACTATTACTGTTACTATTGCTAATGTTACTACTGCTACTGCTAATACTAATATTGCCATTACTGCTATTGTTACTATTGCTAATGTTACTACTGTTAGTACTAAGACTATTACTACTACTACCACTGCTACTGCCACTACTTATATTGCTAGTATTGCTAATGTTACTACTACTGCTGCCACTATTGTCATTGCTGTTATTGCTAATGTTACTGCTGCTACTACTAAAACTAATACTGCCACTACTGCTGTTGACACTATTTCTAATATTACTAGTGCTACTACTAGTACTACTACTGTACTACCAAAAACAATAATAATACAATTACGAAGCTTACCAGTAGACTGACTTTGTTCAGGTCTCAGTGTTCACCCTGTCCATGTCTTCTACGAGTGCATCCGGGCAGTCATCTTCTCGTCGGCAGGAAGTTTAGAAAGTGTTGGAAGTCTGTGACCGACCGATTGCTTGCAGTGTTAAAGCAAGTTGTTTCAATATGAACTTCCAGTATCAAGTTTTTATTCTACGGAATCCATTTTCTTCTGAAATATCTTCCTTTGTTTGTGGTCGAAAGAGTGTGCCTTCTTATTTGTTACTTCAGAATATCAAAGTCTGTTCCCGTTTTGCTTCCTCTAATTGTGGAAATGGCATTACAGTAAAGCGTACTGGAAGAACCAATGTTGTCTACATCCGCTAGTCCTGATGTTCCTTGAACCAAATTTGATTTGAGAGTTTTTAAAGTCGTAGTAAGTAAAAGTGTAATTATCCCTGTGCTTAATTAATCACCACGTAATATAAACATGCTGGGGGAGTGAATATATTTGTAAAAATAGAATTATTCTTCCACAGAATGTTTCGATCTTATGAAGTCATTATCATGTAGCTATTTTTACGTAGTTCCTGCACTGTATAGTTTTTATTTCCTTGTCTTAAACCGTTTTTAAAATTAATGTTAAACTTTTGCGTAATTTAGTTAAAATTAATTATAACTTCGTTTTATATTGATATTTTATGTTAATAGATCTCTGTAGTTTCTTAAATTGCCCTGTCGACTGCGTACGGAGTCTTGCTATGGCCTTCAACAGATGCATTTTATGAGCTGTTGTTGATGCTTAGTATGACGCAGTATTATAACTTTTTGGACGTTTCGGAAGAAAGACAGCCCCCATATTCAGGACAGAGACCATGACACAGAGTTGGTATATTCCTCCGAATCTTATCTAACCATCTATCAGACTACATGGCCACATATCTCGGAAGANGTACTCTTAAATTTCCATTAATGATTGAAATAATACTAATATATACATAATTGAACAATTATACTTCTTAGAAGAAGAGATGCTTTGGTTTTACTGGTGTTGCTATAGGTTTTTACTTTAGATTTATTCTTTCCGTCTGAAGGTGAAGGTAAGGTAAAGCTGTCCCTGTTACAGGTCGTGGAGGCCCTTAGGGTTGTGAGAGGTTAAGGCTCCCATATTTTCTAGACAGTCGGCTCAGAGACGACGGTCAGGTTGTCAGCCTTAGGCGCCGGCCGCCCTTTGCCGTCCAGGAAGGTTCCTGGTACTCATTTATGTTACCGGCTGAGTCGACCCCAGGGCCATAGTGAGGCTGGAAGAATTAGGTCAACTGAAAAATCCAATGACATAGGAAATTGAACACGCGACCTTCCGGTTTATAGCATAGTGCCTCAACCAGATACGCTACCGCGTGTCCTTTAGTCTTTCTTTCTACATATTACATATAACTTTAGTTTCATCATGCCCTGAAATGTTTTTGGATACCGAATTCCGAGGTGAATATTTGAGACAGTCTTCAGCCGTAGAGGACGAATTCCCTCTCTTACGAATCCAATGTCAGTACATCGGGCTTATAGTGTCTTTCATTGCCGCTAACTCCGTGGTGTTCGTGACTGCAATATACCGAGGCCACGGAATGAAGTCCCGAAGAGGACGCATGAGGCTTCTGCTGTATTCCCCTTCATCTCCCTCCGGTTGTGTCAGCAAGCACTAAGCGCCTCTCGCTGGCGAAAATTACCACGCACTGCAAACTTTTATGTTGAAGTTGATGAGCAACGGCTGGGAAAGTGGAGTGTGTCGGTCTGTGGCACTTCTTTCCTTGCCGTCAGTGTTGTAGGATTCCAATCCAGTGCAAGTTTTGCATTGGAACACGACGAGGCACTCAGTAGAGTGAGGGAGAGACAGAGGGAGGTAGGTTGTGACGTAGTCATGCACGTCAGAGCTGGTTCTCTTCTTCACCCTTTGACATAAGAGGAAATGAAGTCCCTCTCACTTCTTGCTGTCCCAGTAGTTGCGCGTCATAAGCACGCGAATAGGATCAACCTCGCTTTTTAGTGGATGGCCTGCATTTGCTGCAAGTGGTCAGGAACTTTCAGGACCAGACATTATGCTGGAGACAAGGCTTAATAATTAGCAGTACATGGAGATGGCAGGGCTAAATTAAATGCAATCGAGAACAGGGGAGGAGAACTGCTCCGAGGCCAGAAGCCAATACATCATAGGCGATGCAGCCAAAGAACAAACTGAAACATCAAACATCGCACGAAAATCTCAAAGATACTGGCCAAGATTAGGCCGAAATAAGCCAATTTCAATTTGCGAGCCCGCTAGGTAAGAACTTACTGTAATTACTCATTATGAAATTAACTTTTTTTTTCCTTGACACTACAGCCCCAGTGGGCCTAGGCCTACCTCCATGAACTCCGTTCACTTCGGTTTTTCTAGATCTTACACATACGGTAGGACTCCTTGGGCGGGTGATCAGCTCGTCACAAGGCCTCTACTTGTAGACAAACAGAAAAACGCACACAAACATCCGTGTCCTGAGTGGGATTCGAAACCACGATCCTGGCTTCCGAGCGAGCGAAGACAGTGCATGCCTTAGACCCCTCGGCTACCGTGACCGGCATGAAATTAACTTACTTGTTGTTCCTCCATTTTGAAGGATTTTGTACTGTTACCATTCTGAAATACCGTATTTACGCATGTATAGGCCGCGTGAGTGTATAGGCCGCAGCACAATTTGCAGACAGAAATTATAGAAAAAATAATTTTCTTGGAATATTATTTCAGGAGTATTACACCCTGTATTACTAATTATGAATATATTTTTTTTTAAATGAAGTGTGATTTCGAATATTTCGAATATAAGCCGCACCCCAGTTTTCCTCTTGAATTTTGGGCAAAAAATGTGCGGCCTATACACGCGTAAATACGGTAATTCCGAAATTATGAAGCCTATGGATAGTCAGTAGGACTCCTTGGATGGGTGATTAGTCCGTCGCAAGCCCGCTACCTACACAGGGCAACATGCACACAAATATCCATAGCTTGAGCGGGATCCGAACCCGCGATTGCAGTGTTTGATTTATTCCTCAGATCGCGCGGCCATTCTGATCGACATTTCTTCATTGTTTTCCTTCCTTAATAAAGAAGTAGACTTAATGAGATCGCTGTGGTCTGTGTGTGTTCGTCTTCCCTTATTTTAACTTTTGAATCATCTGACCGAATTTCATGAAACTTGTTATGAACGTTACGCTCTCAGAGGATACCTGAACCTAGAATTTTTTAATTTCCCACAGTTATTGATAACAGCCGGTCACGGTAGTCGAGCGGTCTAAGGCATGTACTGTCTTCGCTCGCTCGGAAGTCGGGATCGTTGGTTCGAATCCCACACTAGGCATTGATGTTTGGCGTGTGTGTATGTATGTGTTTATTCTGTGTTTGTGTTGTCCTGTGTATAGGCAGAGGCTTTGCCACAAACTGATCACTCTTCCAAGAAGTCATATCGTCTGTAAAAATGATAAATGAAACTGAGAAAACAGCCCTGTGCTCCAAGGTTGGAGCGAAGAGGAAGAAACAATTATAACATGGCGGTGGTAGAACCGTGTTTGTTGAGGGCGACACGACTACGACTGAATGTAGTCCCTCAAGTTATGCATACTAATAAATCTTAGAAAAATTTTGCAGGTTTCTAAAGCAGTGTGTAATGTGAGAAAACAAAATGCAGCTATATGAAATGTATGGGTATATTTAGCTGTCGGTTTGATGGTGCATGCGGTAGCGTAGTTGGTTGAGGCACTATGCTACAAGCCGGAAGGTCTCGGGTTTGATTCCCGATGAAGTTATTGGATTTTTCATTTGATCTAGGTTTGAACATCGGTCAGGACAGTGGCAATCGTTACTTTCTTCAGGTTTTCTCAAGTCCCTCAAGGAAGATACCGGGATAGTAATGTAGCGTGTAGAGCAGTTGCTGTGGAACGACCGCCAGATGGGCGGATATACCAGGGCCGTTTCTGGGCATGGGCTCGGTAAACAAGTTCACGCAGCGATACGAACAGAACAGCAAGAGAGGAACAGTGTTTTCTGTGGTCCGCGCCCTCTGTGGCAACGAATCTAGACAATACAATAGAAGATCGTGTTTTCTATTTGGTCCTTGCCGAGATGTTACAAACAAGGGACAAGGCTAGAGCTTAGTGAGTTCTATCCGGTAGTCTGTGAAGAGAAGACTTGAGAGCATGAATCTGAAGAATCTCCATTGTTAGAAGCCGTTGCCATGGAACAGCTGGAAAAGACACAGCAGGCTGAAATAGGTTTAGCGGCTGCTCTGGTGATTTGTGAATTCTGGAGATTAACAGTGGCCTTGTATTTACTTGTACTTAACGTGTGGTATGTATAAGTGGTCAATAAATCCAATATCCAATCCTAACCCCGTCTATAGTCACCCCTATACGTGATAGTATCTAGAGTAGGCAATGGCCGTTTCCTTCCAAATGCTCTCCTCAATCATCCTCTTATTCGAAGCAGAAGCAGCTCAGATGTTGAGAGCATTGTGAAATAAGCAATAACAACTCAGTTAGGTGAAGATTCTGTTTTCTTAGGATGAGGTGAGATTAAGTCCCTTGGTAAGGCCGCGCCATACCTTAGGTGGTTATTCGCTGGCTTTCCACCTCGGCGGCCCGGTTCGATCGCAGATCATGTCATGTGTGATTTGTGGTGGACTTGGACGGATACTTTGCATAAACTGCTCATGAGTTTACCAGAGGGATCTCGGAGAAATGTGATGGAGTGATGTGGACCGGATTTATCTGGCGCAGGATAGGGACCAGTGGAAGGTTCTTGTGAACACGGTAATGTTCTTTCGGGTTCCATAAAATCCTCGGAAATACTTGTGTAACTGAGCGACTGGCGGCTTCTGAAATAGGGGTCAGCTCCGTGGAGTCATCTAGTGTTTTTTATTGCTAGTGGGGTGGGACTAAGTTCCTTGTACTGCGGCCACTTCTGGCCTATTGTCCCAGCCCCAGATGATAGGTGGGGGTGATTGTGGAGCAATTGGTGGAATGAAGATTGGCAGGGGAAACCGAAGTACTCGGAGAAAACCTGACCCAGCGCCACTTTGTCCACCACAAATCCCACTTGATCAGACCCGAGATCGAACCCTGGCCGCCACGGTGGGATGAGTCATCTAGTTAGTATGTACTGTATGAAGCGATAAGGTACGTGAACACCAGGACACTGGACAAGCACCTAATTTCCAAATATAATTTGCATATTTGGTACAATTGACAGTAGAGGAATCAGAGCTGTCAAACGGGGTACTAAGCCAATATAGGAACGATGCTGCTGTTTCGATACTGGAGGTCACAATGATAACTATCGCAGCTTCACCCTCACGAATACTCCGGACAAGTAACTGGTCGTAAGTTTTCGTTACAGTGACTAAACTGCCTGTTTGTACCTTCTTCTTTCCTTTTTCCTCTTAGATCGGGTGAGGGGTCAAACAATCGGAGGCCGTCCCTGCAGAACCTCGTTGTTACGGTTGCAATAAATAACCCGAATTACAGGCGAGAATACAGAGGAACTGCGGAATTGAGTAGGAGGATTGCGGACGGCGGAAACTTCATTCACTTGGATCAGTTTATGCAATCAGCCACCATCTGAGATCATGAATATTTGGGGTGGAAAGACGCGGCCCCCAAGCGGATCTTGAAAACGTATCACTGATGTAGATTATACTATCCCATGACAAAATAAAAAGAAAATGTTCGAGAAATGTTTGTTAAAAACACCATTTAGAACCACCAACATTTATCACGCGCTTGGTCCTCACTCCCGGGCTTCGAAGAGCAAGGGTATAGAGACTATGCTACAGGCAGGACAACTGAGGATTAGGGGTTCAACTTCGGGCAGAGGCAAGAGATATGTTTCTTCTCCACATTGTCAAGACTGGCTTTGGTTCTCACACAGCTTCCTATACAATGGCTACCGGGGCCTGTTCCACGGAGATAAAGCTGCCGATATGTGAATATGATCATACACTTCCCCCTTACGTCTTCATGCCGTGATGCATAATTATTTAAACCTAAAGGCTCGTCCACATTACTCGTGCTCGTGCTCGCCAAATTTGTGCTCGTCGGGAGACTCGCCTGGTTTTTACTTGTGATCGTAAATCTTCGTCCACACTACTTCAGTCGCTCGCCAGGCTTCGGCGCGTGAGGCTCCGTATATTTACTCGTAGTGTGTATAGGCTGTAGTCGCATTTTAATTTATTGGCTATAATTTTTAAATTAAAAATTTTAAATTTGCTTCTCTCGTGACTTGTCATATCGTCCACATTACTCGCGAGCATAGCGAGTCGCACGAGCACGATTAATGTGGACGCGCCTTAAGAATAACTCTACTTTTACCTCTGCCTGGGCAGCATGACCCTCCAAGAACCTTCGCCTCATTTGTGAGAGATGATTATTATCTTATATTACTTTTCCTTGTGTCTCCATCTCATCAACTTCAGCTCCAGTAAATTATTCTTTATATCTGCAAAACATCTGAGTCAGGGCCTTTCCACTTTTTGTTCCTATTGGGTTTCTTTCAAGAAGCGAATAGCCATCTTTGACAATAAATACTGAGATATAACAGAATAATCTTACCACTTGTTTTCTGTGGTTTCGAAACACGGTTTCTTTCTTCGAGGCAAGAACGTAGGTGACAAATATTTCAGAATACTCTAGAAAAGTATCGGCCTTAAGAGGGATGAAATAGTTAAGTAATTCAGAATAGCACATCCGGTAACGAAGACCTCCCTAGTTCACAGAGCTGACGGGGTAGTGAAAGTTAGAACAGTGACCTGCCAGAATGGCTGGACACGCAGTTAGAATTGTTGGTAAAAGAAATGCACAGGTATGGCCGCGCCATAGCTCAAGCGGTTAGTCGCTGGCTTCCCACCGCGGTGGCCCGGGTTCGATCCCGGGTCTGGTAAAGTGGGATTTGTTGTGGACAATGTGGCGCTGGGGCAGGTTTTCTCCGAGTACTTCGGTTTTCCCTGTCAATCTTCATTCCACTAATTGCTCCACAATCACCCTCACCTATCATCTGGGGCTGGTACAATAGGCAGAAGTGGCCGCAGTACCCCACTAGCAATAAAAAAAATGCACAAGTATGCAATTTTGGTATAGTATTCGGGATAACTTTGTCGGTATAGCGATGGGCTATGGGCTGGATGACCGGGATTCGATTCCCGGCAGCGTCCAGGCCGGCTCTGGTGCCCACCCAGCCTCCTATCCAGAGGGTACCGGCGGCTGTCTTGCAGGGGGTAGAGTGACAGGGCCATGAATCTCCACTCACCTCCATGTACTGCCGAGATCAAGGTTGGTGGGTCTGTATCTCCATTCTCCTGTACGTCTCTATGGAGAGATGCCTGAATACGAGTAATTAAGCAGAGGGACAATTTTACCTCTACCTTTACAGTTTTGGTGGGAAAATTTCTCAGGAACCAACCACTACGAAAGCGAGGAAGAGGTATAGGACAACATCAAGGACAGCCCATTAGGAATATAGGCTGTGATGATGAGATGTAGTTCAGGATTTGTTCAATGACGTACTTTTTTTTTTCCTGTGGCGCTACAGCCCCAATTTGGGCCTAGGCCTACCTCCATGAAACTCTCCGTTTCACTTCGGTTTACTAGATCTTACACATACGGTAGGACTCCTTGGGCGAGTGATCAGCTCGTCACAAGGTCTCTACCTGTAGACAAACAGAAAAACGCACACAAACATCCATGCCCTGAGTGGGATTCGAACCCACGATCCCGGCTTCCGAGCGAACGAAGACAGCGCATGCCTTAGACCGCTCGGCTACCGTGACCGGCAATGACGTACTTTAGTGTTATAAATTTCTTGTGGGTTATTTCATGACGTTGTCGGCTTAGACTCAAAGCGTCCAACAGTAGGATGATAGACAAATGACGAATTGTAAAGGACTTGGAAGGAAGTTGTCGTGGCCTAATCTGTGAACTATCCCGTCATTTACCTAGAGGGACTGAGGACAATCACCGGAAAACGTCAATTAGGATAGCCAATGTCCCGACCGAGATTCGAATCGAATACTTCGCTAATAAGAATCTAGAAATGTGTTTAACAAAAGGTTCTAATGTCAGAGTTTGGCGGTTATTCTCAATGTCAATCAGCGATACACATGTAAAGGCGAGAAGGGAATGCATTCACAGTTCTGTGCGGTGTGGAAGGAGCAGCTAGACGGTGCGACAGATTCACCAATTCTCCGGGGTGTGTCCCACCTTTTGAGCGACGCGTTCTGTTGAGTTTGATTTTATGAAGTGAAGACATGAACACAGCTGCTGCTGGCTTCGTTTCCTAGAAACTTCGGCAGGTCTTCTGCCATGTAATCAAATTACTGTCCGGATATTCTTCCCCCGGCTGTGCAAACTGGGGAACAGACGGAGGAAGTTGTTAAAGTTTGGGGCAGAGTGTTGTGGAAGTGAGGGTAGCTCTTTCTTTGCACGAGAATATTAGTCGCGTGTTANTATATATATATATTATATATATATTATATATATATGATACATTATAGAGCTGGAGATACGATAATGTGACATTATATTTAACATATATTTCACTAGCGATCGAGTTTCTTCACGTTTATTTTCATAACCATTTGCTGGTTCTTAGATAACATCTTTTACATGGCAAGGTGAACTGAGCATAAAGCTTCTCAGGCGTCAGAGTATATAGGGTGAATATAAATGAATGTTCTGAGAAGTATTGCGACAATGAACCAGAACCTTTTGTCTTCTCGTCTGCTGTCCAAAAACATAAAAATTAGAATATACAAAACTATAATTTTGCCTGTGGTTCTGTGTGGGTGTGAAACTTGGTCTCTGACATTAAGGGAGGAACATAGACTGAGGTGTTTGAGAACAGGGTGTTAAGAAGAATATGTGGACCTAAAAGGGATGAAGTGAAAGGAGGTTGGTGAAAATTGCACAATGAGGAGCTTCATAACTTGTACTCTTCTGCAAGTATAATTAGAACGATCAAGTCAAGGAGGATGGGGTGGGCAGGGCATGTAACACGAATGGGAGAGACGAGGAATGCATATAGGATATTGGTGGGAAAGCCAGAAGGAAAGAGACCACTGGGAAGACCAAGGCGTAGATGGGTGGACAATATTAAAATGGATCTTAGAGAGATAGGATGGGATGGTATGGATTGAATTGATCTGGCTCAGGATAGGGACCAGTAGAGGACTCTTGTGAATACGGTAATGAACCTTCGGGTTCCATAAAATGCTGGGAAATTCTTGAGTAGCTGCAGAATTGGCGGCTCCTCCAGAAGCGCTCAGCTCCATGCGTAAGTAAATAAATGTATATCACCTGCAGGCGCTTTTTAACGGTGAATAAAATGAATAGTGAAACGGAAAAGACGGAATCCATATCTGTTATGGTGTATTTGGGAGAAGAGCGCAAGCCCACCAGCACCCAAACTGCATACCTTCTGTATATAGCTGTGGAATGTAAGCGGTGAGCGAAGCTTTTCGAAAGCTAGAGACTGTGTTTTGTAAAGAATAGTAGCATAACCACATATTATATTTGGAATTCATACCACTTTATCGTATAATTAAGTTTGAAATTATAACTATCAGATACAGCATGCACAGTGCTTTGTAGGAGAGCACGATCTGTCTAACATTTTCTGATAGACTTGTCTGCTGTCGGAACCTTCAGTAATGACACACGCGAGGCACTCGATGATACCCAAGTCTTGTAGACCTTACACGTAAAGTACGTTTATGTGCTTGCGTTCACAGAAGGCGTAGGCGTAATTAATCTGAGTGTCTGGCGGATGATGTTAATTTTCACAGGCCTTGACGCATCATTTAATAACACATGTACGTATCTTTGACAACTTCTAAGGGTATAACTACAAAAATATTTCAACTATATGACAAAGGAAGGGAGGGTGTGAGAGTTCAAGATGGCAAAGATGTTAGTTTTCCTGAGAGTCCGAGCCTGCAGATGCAGTAAGATTTGGCTGTCACCCTCAGCAAACTAAGCATGTACTTTTGCTGTCTAGCATTTATGTTCCCATTTAAAAATTAATGCTACCATTAAATTAAATATAATGAATGAAAGGTGTAGTGGTCCCTCTGCTTAAGGAATTAATACCACGCCATGAAGACGTATGGAGAAGTGGAGGTGTAGCTTCTCCGTTTTCGACCTCGGCATTATATTGAGGTGAGTGGTCAGCTTCAAGCCCCGGCGGCTTTCCACCCTTGGAAAGAGCGGCCGATACTTGTTGTATAGGAGGGTGGTCGAGCCACGTAACCGGTCTGGACGACGTGAAGAAGAGAAAAATCTTGACCCTACCGGGACTCGAACTCCGTTCCTTCGGTCGTCCATCTCGTAGCCAGTCGCTATACCGACTGCGATTAAACACAAAATAAGAATGTGACTTATAAAACTAACACAGAATGTGCCCTAAATTGTCAACAGATTGTAGACAAATTGGTCGTAAGATAACGAAGGATGTTTCGCCTAAATAGTCTGTGCACGTTGCATTATCTGATGCTTATAGCTCAGCACTTAAATATAAACAGACCCACATATTTTAATAATTTCGAAAATTAAGTTCCTTGAAAGAAGGCAGCCAAATGAAGGCTTTTCTCCAATGGAAAAGTACAGTAGAGTCGGAAGCAAAATTCGGCTGACGTGTTATTGTAGTGGTGTGCTTAGGGAAGGGTGGCGAGGAATATCTAATTGCGGTGGTTAATGGGGTGGTAGCGCCGTGTGGGGGTGGCTCTCTGTTGCTGGACGCAGCTATAAGTCAAGTTGATGACTCCTCGGTGTGCCGTTAGGCTACGTTGTGGTTCCATCGCTTTGTTGCTGAGAGAGAGAGACAGAGCGAAGGACGAAACAGACGCTCGAGGGTGAACCGGGCCCTTGTGGCAATTACGGGAACACACCTCGCAGGGTACACACATTGTCGAAATGATTGCTGTAGTCTCTGTGGGGCTGCTCAGACACTGAGCTCGCAGGTTTGGCTTCAGCTCCAAGCGCTTTTAGGGGTTTATGTATTTATTAATACTTTATTTAGCGACGCTGCCAGTAGCTTAGACCAGTGGTTCTCAACCTTTGTCAGACTGCTGACCGGTAAATTCTTTTTTTTTTCTTCTGTAAGACCAAGGCCTGGTATAATTGTTGCCAGGCCCCGGTAACGGGCGGTTAAGAAACGCTGGCTTGCACTACAGGGCTTATTTTTTCTTTGGAGCAAAAGCTCCAATTTGGGCCTTGGCCTACCTCCATAAGTCTCTCCGTTTCATTTCGGTTTACTAGATATTAAGACATTCGGTAGGACTCCTTGGGCGGGTGATCAGCTCGTCGCAAGGCCTCTTCCTGTACACAAACGCAGAGAAACGAACACATACACAAACGCTAAACATCCATGCACTGAGTGGGGTTCGAACTCACGATATCGGCTTCCGAGCGAACGAAGCCTTAGACCGCTTGGCTACCGTGACCGGCTACAGGGCCTATAGCTTGGAATAATTAGATGTTCGGCGAATAATTAATTGAGAAGGATGTAGATGGAAGCTGTTGTTGGGTACTTGTAGGAGGGACTGAGGTTCGTAGATGTCTCAGCCTGTATTCGAATTGAGGACCTCCGCATAAAGGTCAGAAGCGTTACCATTGTAGCCATTTAGCAGGGTAATGATACTTGTGCTTTCGAAGGATATGAAATGAATGGGCTGCTGGTGGACGATCAAGTCCTTCGTGTATCCTTATGAGTAGGACTCCGAAACGTCTCGGCAGATTTCAGTATCATTTGGTACGAAGGTCTCAAAGTAGTGGCCGCGCCATAGCTCAAACGGTTAGTCGCTGGCTTCCCACCGTGGCGGCCCGGGTTCGATCCCGGGTCTGGTCAGTTGGGATTTGTGGTGGACAAAGTGGCGCTGGGGCAGGTTTTCTCCGAGTACTTCGGTTTCCCCTGCCAATCTTCATTCCACCAATTGCTCCACAATCACCCTCACCTATCATCTGGGGCTGGTACAATAGGCCAGAAGTGGCCGCAGTACAAGGGACTTAATCCCACCGCACTAGCATTAAAAGAGGTCTCAAAGTTGCCCGACGAATTTCATTTAGTCCCACATTTACAACTAAGTAAGTAACTAATGATATCAAGGTGACAGAACCCGTAGGTTCAACGCGGCGAATGTAGAGACCGCACCGGCACATGATACTGTGCCTCTTACATCCGCCCCTGATCCTCAGAACCAATGTCCTTAAGATATATTTTAATTTTATTCTCCTACGTTCCCTTGGTCTTCTCATTGGGATTTTTGTAAGAGGCTTCTCGGCTAAAGGTAAATATATCCCTGTAACAGGCCGCTGAGGCCCTTAGGGTTGTGAGGTATTGTGGCTCCCACGTTTTCTAGACCATCGACTCACAGATGGCGGTGAGGTTGTCAGCTTTAAGCGCAGGCCGTCCTTTACACCCCAGGAAGATTCGTGGCATTCATTTCTGTTAGAGACTGAGTCGACCCCAGGGCCATACCGCAGTTGGAAGGATTAGGTCAATTGAAATATCCAATGACCTCATCAGGAATCGAACCCGCAACCACCCTGCTTGTAGCTTAGTTCCTCAACAAATTAATTACTAATTATTCTAAAATAGGAAAATAAAGGAAATAATTACATTTACG
>NW_019741302.1:602228-670552 GCF_002891405.2 Cryptotermes secundus | reverse complement strand
AGATATATGAGGATCTTTTACATGCCGTAAATCTACGACACGGGACCCACGGATTAAAGTCCCTTCCGGAGGACTTGTTCCCTGAATTTTTCCGCCCTTAAAAGTTCCACGACCTCCGCCGGGTTTGAATTCACTGCCGTGACAACACAAGGCGACCCGTAGGTGTGCGAATCCTGAAATTTTTCTTTATTTGGTATTTCATATTGCACAATTAACTCCATCTTTGGTCTAAATATTTTCCTGAAATCTCTGCTTTAAAAAAATGGTCTACTTTCACGATAAGAGACTACGTTCCAGAAAGATACACAAGAACTAGCAAAATTACTTAAGATTAGAAATTTTCATGATGGTGAAGTTTTATGTTGTGTTCTTCAGAGTTTTGATACCTTGTAGACTGTAGTTGGACACCAGCGTGTCGCGGGAAGATACTTACTGCCTCCTTATTCACGGTATTGTTTTGTCGTCCTTAACTGCAGCCTTTTGAAAAACGGGAAGGTTGGTAACACTTTCGTACTTAATAATAACACTAAATATCAAGATTATGTTAATATAAAACAGAAATTAACTTTTTAAAATTAACTGGCTAAAGGTGATCTCAAAGCAAAATTTCTTCATCGCATCAAAAATTTGTGGATTGAATTTTGAACCAAAGAAAGTGATTATTTGTATGTTGTTGTTGTTGTTGTTGTTGTTGTTGTTGTTGTTGTTGTCGTCGTCGTCGTCGTCGTCGTCGTCGTCGTCAGCAATAATGTGGGAGAGTATTTTATTAATGGATACATGTTTATTTTTATTTATATAACATTTTGTTTCTAATTTCGGAACAAATAGTGTAAGTATATACGTCCATATATCTTGCATAGACAGAATCAGAATAGAATAGCAAAAAATAAGTCTGCGTGTTACAATATTTCGATTGCAATTTTCGTGATCGAATTACGGTATTTAGCCAAAACAAATTATTTCATACATGTTACAGGAACTCAGTGCCAGCTACCTTTGAAAGCGATCACTGCCTACACTTAGGGTGACCAACTCTCCCGTATTTCCCGGGATCTCCCGTATTAGAGCTAATTTTTTTGGATCCTCCCGGCTCCTGTATTGACCTTCTATTTCTCCCGTATATTTAATTAACAATAAAGATCGCAAAATTTAAATTATATATTATTCCCGCCAAATACATTCCGATATAAACTGTTATTATTATCGACAGTTTAGACTTCGAGGTACTCATCGATAAATATCGAAAAATTACCTATAATAATCGATAGAAAGTTTAGCATATACTAATCAATAGCGGAATATCAGTTTCCGAATTGTAATATTTTATGTTCTTGCTTCTTGCCGTGTTCATCCTCGTGCTTTTAAATAATTACCAAATTGAATCCATTTTCATAATGAGTAGTGACAGTGAAAGTGAACGTTTGCTGGACTGACGCCGCGCCCCTAAAAATGCGCAAATTTGTCGTGACTAAATCTCCCTTAAATTCATGACCGAAAGTTGGCCACCCTACCTACAGTATACAGTTCTTTACTAAACAACAGAAGAAGACTCTGAAAGCCAGTCAATAATTCTGTGTTTCTGAGTCCCCCTGCGGTCCCCTTAAAAGGGACACACACACAACGTAAGAAAAAACAAAGAAGCCGTAGAAAAGTCAGGCCTGCATTAAGCTAAACGAATAATACTAACAGAATTTGACTTTATAATCAGGTTATTTTCAGGGCCGAAACAGACAGCCAGACAAAGACCAAACGACGAAAATGATGTGGAGGCAGGCAGGCAGGCAGGCAGGCAGGCAGGCAGGCAGAATTTTCTTGAGGCCACAGAGGGACCGTATTCACCGTCATATTTCAGAAGAATATAAGGATATGTAAAGCAATATTACACAGTCGGATCAATACAGAGCTCCAGCCGCTTTGGAATTGTGATTGGATACCAATGTTTTGTTAAGCACGGGGGGGAATTGAATAGGACTGGAGGTGCAATTCCGCTCTTAATGTGGCCGTATGGACGTGCGGTGAGAACAGCCGCAGTGTTCGTGAGAGTACACTCTGTCGGTTACGCGAATCGACATACGCCTTTTACTCTTTTTTTTTAAATACTCTAACGACGCTGTCAGGATCTATATTTCATAGCTTCGGATGGTAGGATGATTGATGAACTGGAAGGGATTTGGAAGCAATGGCCGTGGTCTGATCACCTACTATCCCGGCATTTGTTTGTTGGGACTGAGAAAAACCATGAAAATCTCAAGCCTGTGTATTGACTGAAATTTCAACCAAGCACCTACCGAATACAAGAAAGCTTGGAGTTTTATTTCCAGATCAGTTTCCTCATTGATGTAAGTCAGTTGTGCGGTGTGAGAAGATGCAATAAGTGTAAAGGATCCAGAGAAGTAGGATTCATCTTTCAGAATCCTATTATCGACATGTGGATACCGGGATAGCGACGGACTACGGGCTGAACGGATGGGGTTCAATTCCTGGCATGGGAAAAAGTTTTTTTCACTATTCCACGGCGTTCATACCGGCTCTGCTGCCCACACAGCCTACTACCCAAAGGGTAACGGCGGATCTTTCTCCGGTGGTAAAGCAGCTGGGGCGTGAAGCTGTCCACCCACCTCTATCTAGTGCCGAGGTCAAGAATGGTGGAGCTATATGACCACTCCTTTATAGGGTTATATACCATGGTGCTTAATTAAGCACAGGGACGACTTTACCTGTTATCGATACATCTGTGCTGTCATTTCTTCCCCCAAATGAGCTACGCACATAATTGCACTAACTGACGAGCCTTCGTGCACATGCAGCATGTCATACTTAATGAAGGTGCACTACATGAAACGCATGGGGAAGTGGGGCTATAGTACCACTCCCTCTCAACCTCGGTACTAGATGGATGTTAGTGGTCAGTTTTAAATCCCAGTAGCGTTATCTCGGGAAAATTACTGTCGGTACCCTCTGCATAGGTGACCACGCGGTAGCGTAGTTGGTTGAGGCACTATGGTACAAGACGGAAGGTCGCGGGTTCGAGTCCCGACGAGGTGGATTTTTTCAATTAACCTATTCCTTCCAGCCGCACTATGACCCTGGGGTCGACTCAGCCTCAGGCTGACAATCTTACCGCCATTCTTGAGTTGACTGTCTAGACAAAATGTGGGAGCCTCGGCGTCTCACAACCGTATGGGCCTTCACGGCCTGTTACAGGAATAACCTTACCATTTTACCTTTGCCCTCTGCATAAGAGGTTAGGCGGACCACAGAACCGAAATGGACTGTGTGGAGAACAGAAATAACCACAATCCAGCCGAAAATCGAACCAAGATTCCCGGGTAGTTCAGCCCACAATCTAGTCACTATAATGACTCATCTGTCATGGCTTATGACATGTTGTATGTAGATGTTCCAGTCCTTGTAAGTTTCAGTCTGGTATCAGTGATACCAACTTGGCGATAGTGTGAATAAAATTAGCGGTATTCGGATTGGGCTGTTGAAGATTTTAATAGTAATATGTACCGGTATTTGAAGTATGTGCAATTTTCATTTAATTGTTATTACTAAAATGGAATATAACGCGGTTGTAGTTGCATGTCTTATTTTGATTTTGGGTTCGTAAGTAATGTATACTTGCGTTTTGACATGATATTTGGGGGGGGGGGGCGATCGTCTGAGCAACACAGTGAGACCTGTGGTTGTCATTCCAAATTGCACGAATACTACTGTGACGTTGAAGTTTATACAGATACAGCGAAACTGATTTCTTATTTCAAATCCATCCATCTGTGCCTCTACAGCCCCTTGTTGGACCTTGGCCGCTCTTTCGGTTTCTTGATCATTTACACAGTCGATAGGACACTTTGGACGGGGGATGAGCCCGTCGCAAGGCCGCTATCTACAAACAGAACAGCAAAAAAATGGAATAAACGCACACGGACATCCATGTCTTGAGTGGGATTCGAATCCACGATCGCAGTGTTCGAGCGAGCGAAGACATTCATGCCTTAGACCGCGCGGCCACTGCGATCGGCTCTTATTTCAAATACATTTATAAAATTCAAACTGATGTTTCTATTATATGTTAAGGAAATCTGAAACTGGAAAAGTAGTATCGTCTAGGATGTGACACCATGAAGTCTGGTAGAAGTGTACCGCCTTTCGGAGGAACGTACTACCTCCATCTTCAGAGTCGAAGAGCGAACCGAAGAAGCGTTGGCAAACATCTACCAGACTACAATGAGTCACATTCCAGAAGAGCGTACTGTTAACAATCACAGCCTTGAGAACTAATCCCCCCAAAAATATACTTAAGTCGCTCCTCCGGGTCATGACTTGTTTCTCTAGACTGTATTACTTATAACAAATAAGTTACGTTGTAAAGTAGATGAATAAATCCGAGTTCATACCGTAACTGCGACAACGGCAGTCCGAGGAGAGGGGCAGGGAGAAGAGAACAGTGATAATAAATACACATTCAATAGATCTTACATCAGTGAATAGACATTCAGATGCAGCTGATTTCAGATTTCGACTTCTCTCTAAATTCTTCCTGTAGTGCTTGTCGCTATGAACGTGTGTGGGAAGGAAGAGCGGGACATTGCCCGAGTCAGCTGGAGCTCCACATGTTGAAGTGTACATCCCTCAGACACTCCTGTCCACAGGCTAAGCTTTGTTCCCACAGATTTCCAAGTTCCGTATATACAAACCATCATGACCTATTGTCTGCTGTATTAGGTTTATATTCACATTGTTTTTAATATATATTAATTCCCTTCATTAATGAAGCACCACGAAAAATGGCGTATGAGGGGTGGAGCATTTTTAATATCGTTATTAGATGTAGGGGTGGTCAGTTTCACACTCAGACTGCAGCACACCCTGGTTGTGAGGATGGGTGAGCCCTGTAGCTAGCTTATGTAGAGGTGGTCAGTTTCGCACTCAGACTGCAGCACACCATGATTGTGAGGATGTGTGAGCCCTGTAGCTAGCTTATGTAGGGGTGGTCAATTTCACACTCAGACTGCAGCACACCCTGGTTTTGAAGATGGGTGAGCTCTGTAGCTATCTTGGACGTAGTGTTCATTAGGGAAATCTTTCCCCTGCTTCGCTAAATTTGATAAAGAAACGACTTTCATTTATTTGCTGTCGTTTCTTCATCACAGAATTTAAGAACCTATTATTGCATCTTTGTCTGTAGGCCGAAGATATGAAAACAACCTCCAAGCTTGAAACACAACCATATCTTAGAGAAACGTTTCTCATTTTTATATTTTAACAAAAAAGGATCGGCAAACATATACCATATTATCGCCTGGGGATTAGAATGTTCTGTCTCAGCTTTTGGGCGGAAATAAAGTAATGCACAAACTTGCAGGTTGCTCGAAACCTCGATTTTTACGTGGAGATCTCGCCATCCAGTCGATAGACTTGTTTTCAGACTGCGACTTCACTGATTGCTAATCATTAATAGGCCCCAAAATTAGTATGGTTCTGCAGTGAGTGCGTAAAATCTTCCAGTCAGATAAGACTGGTGTGACTGACCGTTACAATACTATCCCAGCATTTGCCTGGATTGTCTAAGGTCGGACATAATCGGCTATACCGGCACTTGCATGGGGTGACTGAGAAAAACCACGAAAAGCGTCAGTCAGGATATCTGCTATCCGCTATTCGATATTCGAACCGAGAGCGTCCCTCATACAAATCTAGAGCTTCACCTCTGCCCCTGTCTGTTCACTTTCGTTTGGCATATGTGTGAAATGTGTTCACGCATTGCGGATGCCTGATATCTGGTGATTTTTACGTACGAAATTATATTGCGCGGCTTTCAAAACCGCTACACCTTCGGAATAGAATTGTCCTGCTTATAACTAAAAAATTGCACACACCTCACGAAACAGTTCACTCGGTATAGCGACGGGCTTGATGGCCGGGATTCCATTCCCGGTACGAGCAAGAGATTCTTCTCTATTCTACAGCGTCCAGACTGAAGCCCGACAAACTTCCTGTCCAGTAGGTACATGGGGCTCGTCTTCGCGGGTAAAGTGGCCGGGTCGTGAAACTGACCACTCACCTCGAAGGTCGAGAATGGTACAACTGTACCTCCACTCCCTGCACGTCTTCGTGGCTTAGTGTTAATTTACTAGCCCTCCACTGGATAGACTACAGGTATCATGTAGGGCAGGCATGTCCAACTTCAAACAGGTTGTGATCGACTTTTCAGTGTCAAAACTGCCAGTGATCTACCACCCCCTCCTATCGTCGTACCTCGCTTTAAGCAAAAATATTGGTAAAAATAACACGACACATGATGTTTGTTGTAAAAGCAACATACATTGAAAGTACAGACTTACCTTGTTCGTTAAGAACAGAAAAATATGAATGATTAATACGTATTTTTTCGTTAAAATCTGAATATAATCATATTATATTACAAGTGAATTTACATGCTTTTCACGTATAATTTCCTTATAGGCCTATGAGATCGACCAAAAATCGTCCCGCCATCGACGCGTTGGACATGCCTGATGTAGGGGAACAAGGATTCGAACGGCATATCTCTTGTAGTCTATACAAGAGACGGTCATAGGCCCGTCCACATTACTCGTGCTCGTGCGTCAGAAGCTTACTGCTGCCGGAAAATCAGGATCTGGAGCTGACGAAGTGGACGCCCAAACTGGTTTGCATACAAAGCCTTCGCATTTCTTCACAACAGATATCAGCTCGAGATTCTGATTTTCCGGCAGCAGTAAGCTTCTGACGCACGAGCATGAGTAATGTGGACGCGCCTTAAAGGAAATATGTACATACATGTTGTGAAACAAAATCTTATATTCATTCAAGGTTTGTTTTTGCAATTCTTTACCACTGGTTTTCCTTTATATGTCATTGAAAACAGGCCCATGCACTTGCGTGGGTTGTTTCTGTAAACATTTCAGAGGAGACAGGAAGTCAGAATTAATAAACATTTGTTTCTCTTAAGTTGAAATGAAATCCTTTGTAGAAGAACAGAGAGAAAAGTGTGCTTTTTGTTACTGCTTGTGCTGTTGCGTAGAACATTGGCTGCAGCGGCGGACAGCTCCATATTGACCTTACAAGTACAGAACTCTGAGATGCTCAGAAATGGATGCAAATCAGGATAAACATTCGCGATCGGGTAGGAAAGCAATGTCTCTGATAAAAATTGAATATCAATATGATGTTTTTTCTAAAGCTGTTTATGTACTACAGAGTCTTTACTGAAGACAACACCACACGCTGGTAGAGGGAACGCACAAGCAAGGGCAAAATTACAGATTGTAGACGTAACACAACGACGGGCTTACGAATAGAAAAAACAATACAATATCGGAAGAAAAGGATACAGATTTAAATAAGTGGATGACCCCCCTTGTAAGGTATAATAAGAATTTTACAAAGAAAAATTTAATAGATTTTATTTGATTTAATTAAGTGAATTACAGTGTGTGCTATTTTAGCGCATACCAGTGAGACTACGATCATGAAGCTTGCACATGCATATGTGAAGATTGAGACATATTATTGCAATGTAGCAGTTTTCTGAAGATGGCCATTTAGGGCCGAACCATGTTATGTCGAAAGTGAAAGTGAAAGATAGAAGGAACAATTTATTGCATTGTTGACGGGCTGTGTAGTACATAAACAGTTTGTAATGTAACATGATGCTTAAATACAAGAATGCTGCTTCAGGGTATCTTCAGGGTATAACAAAAGAATCCGCGAGCGAGGAACCAGCGTGAGGAGGTGGCTGTAGTGGAGGCGATACGTTTCTCCGGCACGTCGGTTTACACAATATCAACACGGCGCCACATCCCAGAAGGCGGCATTCTTCATAGTCACCGCCGTGAAAACCTTAAACTCTAAATATTCTGATTGAGATTATCCGTGGTTTTCCTCAGTCCGTCACGATACCGGGAGAGTGTTCTAATTAGTCCGCTACAGTGTCCGTCCATCAACATCAAGGTTTGAATCAGTTCCGTTCCACTCCAAGGGCAGGTTGATGTTTCCGGCGTAGCTTAGAAGTCACTTGTATTTTGATCCTCTAGGTGTACAGTCTATTAATTGTGTTGGAATGAGTTCAGAAGCCGGCCGTGTCCTTCCATATCCGTTATCATTCATTATTCACTAATCACTCTACCATTTGACTCAATAAACGAGTAGTCTGAACCACTGACAGTGTCGTTAAATAAACTACAAATAAAGAAATAAGTTTTTTCTGCAGTGATAAGTTGGAGGAGAATATCTTGTGAAAGTAGCAAAGAGCACTTCGGAAACGCTTTGACAAATTCGATAAGGCAAGCAGGAAGGTACTGCGTCTGACTTACACGTGGTTTCGAATTTTAGTCGAGAGACACATAATCCAGTGGTAATCCATGTGAATTCCCGGATGGTATCTTGAAATAGGCTACGGTCACTATATTTAGTAATCTTCACATCCAGCGGTTATACACACTTGTAGTTGATGCAATGCAGGAATACTACAAAAAGGTATAGGAAGATTTGTGATATGTAGTTGCGTAGTCGAAGTTACTTATCTCTTTACTGATTAAAATGTCTATAAAGTAAAACCTGGAATTAATGCAAACAAAGGAAAAGCTAAGCTATCCCTGTAACAGGCCATGGAGACCCAAAATTTGAGGGTTGTGCATTATCTAGACAATCGGCTCACAGATAGCGGTAAGTTTGTCAGTCTTACGCGCCGGCCGCTCTCTACCCACCAGGAAGATTCCTGGTATTCCTTTCTGTTGGAGGCTGAGTCGACCCCAGGGTCATAATGCGGCTGGAAGGATTAGGTCAATTGAAAAATCCAATGACCTCGAACCCGCGACCTTCCGGTTTGTCGCATTGTGCCTTACACAACTACGCTACAGCTTGCCCCAAAACAAAAGAAAAAGGAACTTGAATTTTCGTACTTTTGACAATATTTCTCATAAGAGGAAAATTATTTTTCACGGTGTCAATACTGGTCCGATTTTGATGGTCAATTGTGATATCCATAGAAGTCGTAGAAATAGTCACCGAAAGTTTTTAGTGCAACGAATACTTCTCAAAAAGAAGCGAAAAAAAATGTTAAATGTCGGTAATCCTAATCTAAGTTTTCAGTTAATTTGACGTGAGGAGTGGGGCCACGAACTGTACGCATGTAAGTCAGAAGTGGCTTTTGTAGTTATATGTGAAGAAATCTGTAGTAAATGGAAATCACATTATGTTTATTTGGTTAGGCTATACAGTAATAATTTCCACTTCTGCACCTTTGATTCACCTAGAGGTGTTTGGAGAGCTCCAAACAGAGAGCACAGGGACGTACAGACCGTCTAGAGCGCGGGCCACTTTGAAAGATACGAAACTGCTCGCGCTTCACATTTCATTTCTAGCACTAACGCAGAAAACGTTGCAGGTATCTGTTATAATTAATGCCACACATATTTAGCATGCGCGATACTTTCAAACTACTCACCGTTAATGACGTATCTGACATTGCTGCTCTCTGATCACGTCACCAGTGTCCATCTTGATGTTAGAGCAAGCTACCCGTAATTGGATTCCAACATGTTCCCTTAGTTTACCGAGCGTTGCGCAAATTATTTCGAAATCCAGACATCGTCAGAAAACTACTTATGGAATTTCCTAAATATACATGAACAGCTGGACTTCATTCCTTAAATCCTAGATCCGTTTCAAACCCCTTTCACTCCATAGCGACCGTGACTCTGAGGGATATAGAACATCTCCATGGGCTGCTTCAAAGTAAATCAAAAGTTCCTGAAACTGTCTGTGATGAGTGACAGAGACTGAAAAAGTCGGCAGCGGACACAACTGCGTGCCTATCATGATTCACTTCTACTGCCTTTGAGACTGCTAAGGCATGATGCAATGGCATGCTGCTGGCTCAGGCCGTGTCATAGGTCAGGCGGTTAGTCGCCGCCTTCCCGCCGTGGCGGACCATGTTCGAGCCCTGGTCAGGTCATGAGGGATTTGTGGTGGACAAAGTGTCATTGTGGCACGTGCTGCTGGCTCCGATGCTCGACTGGACCACGATTCCATTTCTTCGGTAATTAATGCAGCAGTCCATCCTTGGACAGGGAATCAGTCTGTCGTAAGGCAGTTACCTGCGCACACAGGGCAGCACAAACACAGAATAAATGCACACAGGCATCAATGCCTCAAGTGGGATTCGAACCCACGATCCCAGGGTTGGAGTGGGCGAAGACAGTTCATGACTTAGGCGACGAAAAGGAAACACTGTCTGGGAGAAAAAACGGGCCACCCTGTTCCTNCGTAAGGCAGTTACCTGCGCACACAGGGCAGCACAAACACAGAATAAATGCACACAGGCATCAATGCCTCAAGTGGGATTCGAACCCACGATCCCAGGGTTGGAGTGGGCGAAGACAGTTCATGACTTAGGCGACGAAAAGGGAACACACTGTCTGGGAGAAAAAACGGGCCTGGGATACAAACACGATGGGGGCCTGGCCGTCCAGGTTGTGGGAGTTTGACTCTAAGACAGTAAAATATTGTCATGAGTCCCGCCGGACTCTGGCCTGAGAATGACTGCTCTGGTGAGAACCAGCAGCAGTTTGTAAACTACAGACCCATCCTCTCGTCAGAGAGGATGTTACATAAGGAATATAAGAGCAAGTGTTCAGTTGGAAAATAAAATTACTGGTCGTGAGTCTGAAGGGGCTTGTCCCCAAGACGAATTGATTGGCGGTAAACCGCCAGTCGTAAAGTAACTTTGACTCTGACTCTGACTCTGACTCTGACTCTGGCCCTGACTTAGATTAGTGTAAAGTCCAGGAGAGATTTCAGTTGAGTTACGAGGTTCTACGGTGATTGAGCAAGAAATGGCAAGAATATATAGTTATTTTAAGTGCTAGTTTCTGTCTTGAGATCCGTTGCCAGGAGACGATTAGTGAAGCCGGAGAATCCTAGTGCGTATGCAACGGTGAAGTGCAAATTGTGTAAATCAGCGATAGCGCTGTAATAAGTATGATTAAGAAATCTGTAACTGAAGTGCTAATAAATCCAATCATCTGAAGTAGAAACCTTTAATTTCGTCACGCGTACCCTCCTACACGTGACAATATTAGGAGTACGATTCTGCAGCGGTGGGGGCGGGGGTTAAATCATATGCTGGAAATGGATCCACGGCCAGATTTGCCACTTATTCTCACCGCTGCATCCAAATGAGGCAAATGAGCCAGGGTGTATACAATTGTGTACTTTTCAGTTCCACCGAAGAAATAATAAAACGGTCTGAAAACCAATTAATCAAAAAATAGGGCTAGAATCAGAACATGACACACGGGCTACTGCAAGAACATTGGAAGGTTATTATCAGCTTTTAATACACCATAAACAACTATAAAAATTGAAATTGATTGATGATTTCTGGCTGTAGTACTAGATCGCAAGGAACGCCTGTTGTTTCAGTAAAATCTTCAACGATTCCTACCTGACAGAGAACTCCATAGATCGTTATGAAACCCTGAGCTGCCCTGTGTTCGTAAAGTACATTCCAGCAACAGTTTTACCTTGGTAACAAACTACAGGAATTTTCTTCCTCCTACATATAACGGACTCAGTAGATGCAAGAAAACAAATGAAACAGCTAAGCGTCTTGTTGGCTGGAAAACCTCGGCAGCATGTTTCAACTAAACGACGACAAAGCATTTTATGCCAGGCGTGTTTTCTAATCTAAGTGGTGGTGTGGGAGAAGCAGGCGTCGTAATCCCCAGATGCCACCACTCGCTCGCAACATCAGCAAAGGGGGTTTTGTTGCAGGGGGCTTTCTGTTTGTCTGATTTGAGTTAGTCATTTCCACCCTTTGCACCACAGACTGCGTTCGCATGTGGAAATCGAGAAGATTCTAGTTGGATCAGTATTCAAGAGCCGTGGTCATTTTCAGGTTCGTATTAGGTATCAGAAAAGAGGGGAATAATTAATATGGTATCGCAATAGCTCAGTAAGAAAAATATTTTATCCTCGACTTATGAACTGGCTACGTTTCGTGTTTTCTGTGTGCTGGATTACGTTAAGTGTTTTCGTTAGAAAAGTGAAATTTGTCTTCTGCTTTTGAACTCATTTCCTTTATCCTGCGGTAAAAGTAAAAGGTGAGATAAAGTTCTTCCTGTGCTTAATTAATTAGGCACCACACAGTGAAGGCATATGGGGGAGTGCAGCTACAGCTCCAACATTCTTAACCTCGTCACGAGATGGAGATGAGTGGTCAGTTTCACGCTCCGGCCTCTATGCCTCTAGAAAAAGAGCTCCAGGTTCCAGTTAGATTGGGAGCTGGAGGGGGCTCAGCTTATTCACCCTGAAGATGGGTGCGATATATTCATCCGAAATATCGGTTTAATTTTCAACGGACTACACTTCGTTACAGGGGGTACGCGGTAGCGTTGTTGGTTGAGACACTATGCTACAAGCCGGAAGGTTGCGGGATCGAATCTCGATGACGTCATTGGATTTTTTCAATTTACCTAATTCTTCCAGCCGCAATATGGCCCTGGGGTCGACTCAGCCTCTAACAGAAGTGAGTACCAGGAATATTCTTGGAATGTTCTTGGGAGTAAAGGGTGGCCGGCGCGTAAGGCTGACAACCTTACCGCCATCTATGAGCCGATTGTCTAGAAAATGTGGGAGCCTCAACATCTCACAACCCTATGGGCCTTCACGGCCTGTTACAGGGATACATTTACTTAACTTTTTACATTTCGTTATATCCCAGAAAATACCGTATTTACGCATGTATAGGCCGCACTTTTTTTTTTTTGCCAAAAATTCAAGAGGAAAACTGGGGTGCGGCTTATATTCGAAATATTCGAAATCACACTTCATTTAAAAAAATTATATTCATAATTAGTAATACAGGGTGTTCTACTCCTGAAATAATATTCCAAGAAAATTATTTTTTCTATAATTTCTGCCTGAAAATTGTGCTGCAGCCTATACACGCATGCGGCCTATACATGCGTAAATACGGTAGTCCTCTTCATAGTCACCGCTTGGAGAACTACCAATTCCCTTAATCTTCCCCGTGCCCTTCTACATGAATCCACTCAACCTTGTAGACTATAAGCATTAGCTGTATTGTTTTCCGGTCATTACTTACGTTCAGCAAGGGATAAGTAACCAGGCGTTAGTTTGGGTTGCTATATTAAGTTAAGCAAAGCTAGGTAGTTGTTAGGTTAGGATAGGCTTTTGTATTTAATTTAGTAAGGTTAGAATTATGCGTTAATTGAAGGTAATTTTTGTTTGTATAACATTTTGTGTTCTCGAATTTGATTTGGTTAGTTTATTTTCTGCATGTCGTAGAAGCACTCCTGCCAAGTTTATTATTTTTTCCCTCGAAACAATTCGTATGGTCAGTGTCTGAACATGTTTCGATGTTGGTATAGGAGTCGATTTTGATTTCTCTGTAGTTTCGGTTTCCCCACTATACTCTTAAGCTTATTGGACAAATCATTTATAAGTTCTGCAATGTCCGATTCTGTAAACGCTTTATTGATCCGATACTTGCGCCTCTGCATGAATCTGCTGTAGACTAACATTGCTTAAGTATTGATTGCATGGCTTATATTGGCTTAGTGGTCATGGTGTTTGGTAAAGGTTACTGTTTAGATTAGGCTGGGCAATGACACGAGGCTAGTGCTGGATACTGAGGCTCATATTAAGTTTCCACATGATGTCGAAGCATGCGCAAGTAAAATACCATCCCTATCCTTAGAATTTAACATTGTTGAAGCCCAGTTCAACGCACGCAGTAGTTTAGGTCAAGCCCTATACGTTTCTGCTTCTTTCTTTCCCTCTGGTTCTATAGCCCTTTTGGTCGCTTTTTTTAGTTTCTTAATCATATACACAGTCGGCAGGACTCCTTGAACAGGGGATCAGCCAGTCGCAAGGCCGCTATCTACACACAGAACAGCATTAACACAAAATAAACGCACACACATCCACACTGAGATTCGAACCCACGACCTCAGTGTGTGAGTGGGCGCGGACACTGTGACCGCCTCTTTCTGCTTCTACAGCCCATTTTTTGTTTCCGAAGGAAGGGTTATTTTAAAATATATATTTACTGGGATTAACAGTCCATGTGTCCATAACATGTCAACGCACAAATTTCACACGAGGACTCTGTTCGTTACACGAGAATATTTTGCAAGGATGTTGCTGCTTTCACATCATTTTTATAAGTTACTGTTTGAAGTACGGAGACCGCCTCTGTGGTCTAGTGGTCAGAGTTCCTAGCTACAGACCTAGAGGTTTCGGGTTAGATTCCCGGCGCTACCAGATTTTTTTTAGAAGTAGTGGGTCTGGAACGGGATGCACTCAGCCTCGTGAGGATAACTGAGGAGCCATTTCAAGGAAATAGCGGCTTCGGTCTAGAAAACCGAGATTAAAGATTAACCTTTGCACTGACCACGTGACACCCTCTATCCGCTGACCACGTGACACCCTATCTGCAAAAGTTGGCACTAACTTCGCCTACAAGCGGGGGTCGATTGGTCGGTATATTTCGCTTGCGGACTACAGGCCACGGAGTTTGCTTGTTTGAAGTACGAATTTCGAGTGGTATCAGTTGACATACCGAATGTCATGAAAAGCAGAAATTTAGTGTCTGTGATACTGAAGTTTGTATCTTGATCAGGAGGAGGACTGAGATAGAGACAGATGAATTTCGCTCATAAGGTTCCATCGGAACGGGTTTCGCTCTGTGTCCGCGGTTAGCGGAAAAGAATGTGAGCGTGTATTACTACTCTTTGTTATCTACGCATCTGCCTGCCCAATGCGTTGGTTCGGCCCCTTATCCTTATTCATGACTGCAGCTGGCCCATTTATCCGCCCTCCTATGGGCGCCGTTCAATTTCATTCCGCTTAAAAATATATTACTTTTGTAATCTACCTCGTTCTTCCCTACGAATTCTAAATTAGTATTCCCTCCTAATCTCCTTTCTTCAGTCCTTATTCAAATCGGGATAAGAAAACACAGCAGCACCCCCAAGAATCAAAACTCGTAATAAATAGGAACAGTTGGAGTTGTAGTGTTGAAGGAAGTAGGCCTCGTATTGTGATTCTTTTTCTGCCGAAGTGCACTAACATAAATAGAAGAAACTTAAAATTATAACCCCTCCCAGATAAAATAAGGTTATAAATAAAAGTCGAGTAATATTCCTTATATCTAGCCAAATATTTTGATTCTCCAGCCAATTATCTTCTGCACCAATTGCAGAGGAGGCTGGTTGTGACCCAGAGCCGGTCTGGACGCAGTGGCGGAGAGAGGGTAATCTTCTTATTGATCATATTGTGTTCATGAATTAGAAAATTGAATACTCGCATTAGCCTCAAAATTTTCTTTGTGGCATCCTCGTATTCTTTCTATGATTTAAACTGGATGGAACTTATGCATGGTAATAGTCTTCTCGTGTGCAAGAAATGCCATACCTATATTAAATTCTGATTCTAATTAATGATCAGTTAAATATTCCAAAATTTATGTGAATATTTATTTACATTCTGAACTAAAGAAATCTTAAAGGAAATCGAAGTGATTGAAATTTTTACATTTAATAATTCCATAATTTTTTGTTGGGTATGTGTGAAGTTTAAGCAATGCGACTGGGCGAATGGAGAATCGAGGTTGGAGTCCCACAAGAGGCAAAGTCTTTTCCCTTCACCACAGCGATCAGGCTGTCTCTGGGGTCCGTCCACATTCCTCTACAGGGTCTCTTTCTCCGGAGGTAAAGTAGGCGGAACGTCTAGCTCAGTCTAGTTGACCGGTCACCTCCATATAATTCCGAAATTAAGAAAGCAAGAAGCTGTGCTTTCACTTCCCCACAAGTCTTCATGGCATGGGCTTTCACAGGGGCAAATTTATTTTACATTCACATACTAATAGACATGGACACTTGACCCGTGATTTCGATCGGGATAATTATCGGAATTTGTAGATTGCATCACAGATTTTCTCACAACTGAGGCTTTGTATTCGTCGCTTTTGTCCCATAATTCGGAATTAGAAGCGAAAGGTGGACTCGGTGAAATTCTGACGGTAATGAAGGTATTTCGATTTTTGTAGAGAAATGTAACTAAGACATATTTCTGCGAAAATTGCCAATCCAGCCAACTCCAGGCTCTGTACTCTGCAAGTTACAAAACCACATTACGCCAAAATGGCCTATTAAAGGATCCAGTGTTGAGTCTTATAGTACAACAACCCCCCGATCTCCACGAGGTCGCTTGGCCACCCGACGGCATATCCACTGCGCTGTACATGTCCTGTTGGACCATAGCTGTCGGCCATTTTATGGCCGAACCGGGAGAAACTAACGGAAGGGCGCGAAGCGCTATAAAGCATTTAATGTCCCATGCTGAAGAAACTTCGTCTAGGATTTACTTTTCTGGACTACCTCTAATGCCCTTTTCTCTTTTACATGGTTTTCGCCTCAGAATCATAAAGGATAGCAGACGAGGAATTGGTCTACTTAACACACAGATCCCTTACACTTGGGCCCTAGCTCTCCTGTGAACACTGTTGATGTGAGAAGTATCCGTTTGACTACTGAATGAGCAACACAGATGCACGGATGATACACAGAGAGATAAGCTGCCTAATTTCTTCACAGAAACAGCTTTTAGATTATCCTCATTTCAAAAAGTAACACGCGCAAATATGGCTGTCCATTATCTTGTGCGGTAGCGAGAGAGGGTCGCATGTAACACGCGAGGGAAAGATGAGATTTGAATATGAAATTTTATTTGGAATACCTGAAGGGAAGAGACCCCTTGGGAAACCAGGCGATTTTGGGAGGGTATGATGCGCATATTAAAATGAATTTTAAAGAAATAGGATATATGGGTGTGGTTGGATTAATTGGCGTCAAGATAGGATCCGGCAATTATCGCTCATGAACATGGTAATATATACTCTGGTTCCGCAAGAAATGGCGAATTTCTTGACCAGCTGAACAACTACTAGCTTCTTAAGAAAGTATTTCTTTTTCCAAGGATTTAATTAGTGAGGCTGGATCTCTTGCCCTAGGGGAAGAATATTCGTTACTCCTAAATGTAAGACACTGAAATTATTCACAAAATTTCACTTTCACGTAAAGGCCAGTGATACGTTTTCCGTAGCAGCAAAAGATTTTGGTTACGACGTAGAAGGTAGTACTATTATAATAGTACTACTAGTACTAATAGTAGTACTAATAGTACTACTAATAGTTGTGTAGACGGCCATTTCATGCTCTGACNTTTACGTTTTATACCAAATTATAGCACATATGGACAAAAAATGGATCCATTTTACATAAATATATCTTATCTGTAACTCGCATTTCAGTGACTCTGTATTTATATGTTTAGTTTTAATCTTACTGCTGATAATCTATTCAGATCCAAACATGTAGTGGTGTAGCTTAATAGTAATAAATTAATCTTAACATTGTTTTCTGTTTTGTTTGATTGTTAAGTAACTATTGTGTAGACGGTCCCTATACATATACCGTAATTCTAAAACGCAATAGGAAGCAAAGAATGAAGCTTTTAAACTATGTTACTTGAGAAAGCTAGTGCTTGTATTCCGCCAATGATGAAGTTCAATGTTGAGAAATCGTCATGCACTTTGTTAATTACGCTGTTGTCCTTTGTGTATCATTTAAAAGCGAATCCTTCGGTAACGTCTATTCCTGTTGTTCTTTTGTAACACTGTTGGGGTCTATTCCATTTCTGTAGATTAAAGGGAACAACAAAACTTCGTTAAGTACTTTAAGAAGAAGAAGAAAATAGCTTATTTCTTCATGTAGATATTCCTCTCAATATCCTCAACCTGCTTTTGCTAAACACCGCCATTAGCTGCAAAATGGCCGAATATTAAGAGAAGGGATTTAGTCGAAGTTCCTTCCGTTTTATATAACCGACGCTGTTAATTAGACTACGACCAGAAATAAAGTAAGTAGGTCGAATATAAGTTATAATTCCACTGTGCTCTGCAGAAGTAAACAGTAAAAACGTACTGAGCACTTGATAACGAAGCCCAGTTCGGTCACGTGATGTCCGATTCTCTCACAGTTAAAGAGAGAATCTCTGCCTTCTTCAGCCTCTCTCTTATAGTTCCAATACTTCTTTTCTTCTTCTGTCTTTCTTTTCCTTTTAACTAACAAGATTAAATACCATCTCTTGTAAAGAAAAGCGCTCCTATTTCGGCTCCATTTCTCAAATTAACAAGGCACGAAGTGCTCCAACAGCACAATCAATATCTCCCTTCTATTGCAGGCCACTTGAAGAAGCTGCCAAGTACAGGCGACTCACGGCGGTTGGGCACTCATTCCGAAAATTGTACAAGGGTAGCGGAGAAAACCTATGTAACACCGAGCCACAGGGCACTTCTTGGCAAACACCAGGACAAAACTGTTCCTCTTTTTAGAAGCGCTTGCAACCCTGTTAAATTCCTTGCGTCCGTGCGTCTATCTGTCTGTGGGCATGAAATAACTTGAAAAAATGCGGAACGGATTTTCATCAGATTTGATATTTGGATGACGTTACGGAAGCTTTTCTGGATAATCCAATTTGGGTTAAAATCGGTCAAAAATAATCGATTTTTAAAATGAAAATCTATGTGCGCGTGTGAAATTATTTTAAGCATAACTACTTCAATGCTTTTCATAAGAAAATTGCTTCAAACTGAAGTTGCAGGGAAATATTATATACAAAGTTTAGGTTCAGTTGAGTTTCTCTGTACGCTTTTTTGAGATAATCTAACAAAGACTGCTCTGCTACGCGTCGTACATTCCCTAACCCGTACGTTCAACAGTCAAGGTTTTCCGAACATAAATGAAGATTACCGAAGTCTCACATACTCAGTAACAATTAAACGAAGCTTCCTCCACCTGAATTTTAGGGTCTAGGTCTTCGTGTATTTAAATACAATATAATTTTACACAAGAGAGGAATCCTTTTATGAGCATATGTGAATCAGTACAGGTACTCCGAAAACATACTTTATACTTGAGCTTGGATGTTAATATGTCTTTTATATTGTCACGTTTTTGGTGACTATAGACAGGTTTTGGATTACTGACTCGACTTATACACACTCTACAGTGAATGACTACACTTAACAGTTCGCTATTACACGCGCGCGCGCACGCACGCACACACCCACACACACACACACACACACACACACACACATCCACACACAGAGCTACCAGCCACAATAGATCCTTCTACCAAACACGCCTCACGTATGTAGTGTATACTTTTGTAGTCTTTTTTGTGGAATATCGGCCGCTAATTACTGACTATAAGTATGCGATTACAACGCTTCGCTGCGCTGTTTTATACGTAAGCCTAGGATCGCACGTCAGAAGGGCGATAGTAAGGCCTAAATGTCCACACTATCTTTTTTTTTTTGTTCCTTTGGCACTCCTTGACTAGATCATTCTAATTATACTTGGAGAAGAGTACAAGTTATGAAGTACCTCATTATGCAGTTTTCTCCAACCTCCTGTCACTTCATATCTCTTCGGTCCAGATATTCTCCTCAACACTCTGTTCTCAAAAACCCTCAGTCTGTGTTCCTCCCTTAATGTCAGAGACTAAGTTTCACACCCATACAGAATCATAGGCAAAATCATAGTTTTTTATATTCAGAAGTTTATGTATTTAGATAGCAGGTGACCGGACGAAAGGTTCGAAATGAATGGTAACAGGCATTGCCCGAATTCAGTCTCCCCTTAATTTCCTCCTGAATTACATTTTGATTTGATACTGTCGTTCCAAAATATTTGAACTGTGTCAGATTTTCGAAGGATCAATTAGCTATATTTATGTCATGATTTTGCCCTGCATTCTAGTGACGAGACAGCAATATATACTGTGACGTGTTTAGTGCGTCACGCAACAAATAAATCCACGTAGGTCTCAAATTCAGTAGAACCTTTATTGTTCTCCACTTATGAAATCACACGCTTTACAGCCGTTATCACTTGCAGTATCACAATTACTGCTTCCACTATGTCTCGATGAAATGCTAGACTGCTTTATGAAGACTTGTGTTCTATGGAGGCTAATTCCAGGCTGTGCCTGTATCTCTCGGCATCTATCGCGAGACTCGCCTCTCTCTCTCTCAAGTCAAAGTCACATTGCTACTGACGGTCAGTCAGCCTGTCTGTCTTGGTGTCGAACCCCGACTGGGGCTCATGACCAGATTCCCCCCCCCTTTTTTTTTCTTATATGAAAGTTACTGTCCTGCTCATTTGGGGCGCCCTCTCTGACGAGAGGTCGGGTCTGTCATTTGTCAGTCATAGTCCGTATTAATATGTCCATTGTCAGTATTTACATATATTTACATTTTTAATCTTAATTCCTATTTCTATGTACAATATATACAAGGCCTCTGTCAATCCAGGTTCAGTACAGCAGACTATGCCCTATTTCTAGTAGCATTCGCTACCACGGCAGTCTAGTCACTTGAACGGTCATATGCCTGACCGTCTGTCTCTCGTCGAAGCTGGGCTTTTATAACCTCGGCGGTTGCTATGCATTGGACCTTCTGTTGTCTATCACCGGGGAAACGTTGCTTCGTTGGTTCTGCAATTCCTATGCAACGGCTCACTGTTGGGATTACAATACCGCTATTGTTACTTCCTATGCAACGGTCTGTTCTAGCGTTTCCATGGAAGTAACTCTTCTGGATTCCAGACACGTTACAATACTTAGTTTTATCTGCGTTTCCTTTGGTACACATTGTTGCTTTATTTATTGCTTACGTTCACGAAGGCCGATTTGTGCGTGCTTCCATTAAGTTTCTCTAGATCATGCATAGTACATTTTGATTTCGCCTGAAGGTGGCTTGCAACGCATATGTGAGTGTGGTTTTCATGATACAAAGTACTCGCTAAATATCGTTCCCCATGGTTTGCACCGACGCGGGATAATGCTACTGCTACACAATCTGAAAATTAAACACCCGTGATTTACTGCAGCGCAAGAGGGAAAATGGCGCATCGAATTGAGTTATAGCGGACACGCGGGTCGCCAGGGTGTCTGAAGAGAGAGAGAAAGAGAGACACATTGTAATGAAGTAATGAAGTTCCACCCAGCTATTATCTGAACAGTAGAGAAAACTTTGAGCCAAACGTAAAAGAGCTTAGTGTCTATTCTCTCTTCCACAATTCCGTTTCATTCGCGACTCAGTAATTAGAATTTGTTACAGAATTAGGGAATGGGACACATGCTTATTTTTCGTTCCTTCTTTGTGCCTATATAAAGAGAATAAGTGTACAGATTTGTTGACAAAATAAATGTATAGCTTTTAAGTAATCCTGACCGATTGGATTTATTAGGTCTTCATGATATTGGCTGTTTATATTGTGGTTCTCTTGGCAGTGAAACCGAGTATTCTTGTCGGCGGATAACGACGTTTCGGATACAACAATTTTCCATCGCGTCACAGTTCTATTAATTAAATTTTGAACGAAATCGGTTGGTACTTTCATGTCTTTACTTTTCCTCTAATGTTCGTGGGTTCGTAATATCTGTAGCTGTGTTGTGAGAAAATTGTGTTTTATGTGGGAAAAGAAGTTTATTCTCATTTAACTGATGCAATTAATTCAGACTGTGTAGTAAACGGCACGTAGGCATACACAAATACAAAATGAAGAATAACGAAGAGGAAACCTCATTACAACACTTCTGACTATCCCGTTTGCTATCAACGCTTCCTATTTAATAAAACGGACAGATTATTTCGTACAAGTCACAGGAGAAAATGAAGATTTGTTTTGCTCTTTAACTGATTAATGCCGGGGCACGGGTAGCGTAGTTGTTTGAGGCATTGTCCTGCAAGCCGAAAGGTCGCGAGTTCGAATCCCGACGAGGTTATTGAATTTTTCAATGGACCTAATTTTTCCAGCCGCACTACGGCCCTGCGGTCGACTTAACCTCTAACATAAATTAGTACCAAGAATTTTCCTGGGGTGTAAAGGGAGGCCGGCGCGTAAGGCTGACAAATTTACCGCCATCATTGAGGCGATTTTACAGAAAATGTGGGAACCTCGACGTCTCACAACCCAATGGGCCTCCACGGCCTCTTACAGGGACAGCTTTACCTTTGTTTTACTGATTAATGTGAGCATCCCTAGTAAGAAGACCAGCACCTAGCATGCATTCAAATGACCCCAAAGTACAACACACATTAACTCACATTATCAGAAGTTACAGTATGTATGTTCCATCTGTTCATAAAGTAATTTCGGAAGTGGTGGGTGTAATGTGCCCGAATAGAAGGTAGTGGGTAAGCGCGAGGTATCCCATCTTTCTGAAAGATCTACCCTCCAGAATGTTCTGTAGCAGTTCTGGTCACAGCCATTTTTCCAAAAAAATAACCAAAGCGGCAGGACTGATGTGGCCTTGTCAGTACAGTAACTAGGTTATCGACTGGACGACCGAAGAATCGGGGTTAGATTCCCTGACCGGACAGAGGTTTGCCGGCTCTGGGGCCCACCCAGCCTCCTATCAAAGCAGTGCGTGTGTATATTTCCTCAGGCCAAAGCGGCCTACCTTTGAATTTAGTACCCAGCTACAGCTCATACTAAGGTTAATATTGGCCGCGCCATAGCTCAAGCGGTTAGTCGCTGGCTTCCCATCGCGGCGGCCCGGGTTCGATCCAGGTCTGGTCAAGTTGGATTTGTGGTGGACAAAGTGGCGCTGGGGCAGGTTTTCTCCGAGTACTTCGGTTTCCCCTGCTAATCTTCATTCCACCAGTTGCTCCACAATCACCCTCACCTATCATCTGGGGCTGGTAGAATAGGCCAGAAGTGACCGCAGTACAAGGGACTTAGTCCCACCCCACTAGCAATAAAAAAAAAGGTTAAGAATGCTTGGAGATGTAACTTCTTTCCCCCGTACGTCTTCATGGCGTCGTGCTTAATTGAGCACGGGACAACTTTTACATTTTACCCAAGTTGGTGATCCCAGTAATGACGTTCCGGAAATGAAAAGCTTGTCCATAGCCGGGAACACTCAGAGAGTGTAGCAATGGGCTATGGGCTGGATGCCCGAATTTCGATTCCCGGCAGAGGCAAGAAATTTTTCTCTACTCCACAGCATACAGAGCGGCTCTGGAGCACAGCTAGCTTCCTATCAAATGGGTACCGAGGGTTCTTTCGCGGGAGTAAATCGGCCAAGGCATGGAGCTGACCACTCAACTCCATTTAGTGTCGAGGTCATGAATCGTGGAGCTCTACCTCAATACCCCATACAACTTCATGCTATAGTGCTTAATTATTTAAGCAAATAGAACTATGCTTTTAAACCTAATTGTCTTGTTTAAAAATAAAAGAAGGTTTAAGAGATCACTTTACTATCTGTGTGTCTGCGTATCCCCCCTAACAGCTGATGGCAGGAGTAATGGTGCCAGCAGATACCTGTCCGTACGTCTGTATGTTTATCTCTCTACCGTTGCTAGGCAACGGGTCTGTTGTTAGGCAGCAGCTAGATAACCACGTTCCCGCTCTAAACGAAGAACTGTTGAACTTATCGTTTTCTGTGCAGTACGTGTCGTATCAGAGGTAAGTAGGCGAATGGTTTTTCCCGAGAACTTCTTGTTTTAGGTTACAAACTTTCTTTTGCGGCTTTGCCTAAAAATTTTGCGCCTCAAACTTGACAGAAACAATGGGATCCTCCCTTTTCCCAGACAGAGCTTTGTGCTTGTTGACAAGTGCGGGGCAGATGAAAGATCACGTAGCTTTTTATTATTTTATTCTAGGGTGCGGTGCTATTAAATTTATTGTACTGCGAATGCTGTCCGGCCCCTTGCACTGGCACTGGGTGATAGACGAAAGACTCAAATAATTGCTGGAATGATATTTTGGCCAGGAACCGCGAAGAACTTGTAGAAAATCCTGCTTCCCTGCCAGTTTTCCCACGGCAAATACAACATTGACTAACATGAGATTGAACTCAGGCCCCCGAGAAAAGGAGCTGACAACTATTCACCATGACAATTTGGTCATTTGCCACCATTTCCAAGAAATGAATCAAGAGGTTGAAATGAACGCTTCTTACATTGTGAGGGAAGGTCCCCAGTAACTGCAGTCTATAGGGCTTAACATGCAAGCCTGTTTTCAAAACTCGTCTTACAATTTTGGGTGAGATTTTCCAGCTATCGACTGACGCGACAAACTTCTGAAGAGCACGGAATGTTCCTTTACTCGTTCCTTGTTCGCTTCACTGTCTGTTGGTAAAGCCGGCCTCCCCTTTGGCACAGGAAACATACCTCAGTTATTTTCCGGTAACTTCTGTGCTGAAGTCTGGGGCCCTTCGCGACTAACATTTGGTATCCCTTTGCAGAGTCGTCACAGATTCGTTTCGGAGTAGTCATTTTGTTTATCTCACGGATGCAGCGACAATCTGCTGTCTCGGGAATATCTGCTGCGCGCGGCAAATTGTTCCCGACTTACGGAGTTTGGCTAAAGATATCCGAAGTGTTCCCTAAGCTTAAGTAAACCCCACGCCATAAGACGTTTGGGGGAGTGCTGTGTAAATCCACGCGTTCTTAATTTCGGCAGTAGATGGACTATAATACTTCGCTCCAGCTACTTAATCACCTAGGAAATATCAGCTGGCAACCATTGGATAGGAAGCTGTGGAGGAGAGAAATATCTTTCTCCTGTCTGGAATCGAATGATGGTGCTTCGGTTACACAGCCCATAGCCTGGTTCTTATACCGACTGACCCCGGCTGCCATGGGGTTTCTTTACAATTCCTAAAATATCTTTGCATGTATAAGATATCCGTCCAGATCGTTTTCAATCACTCTGTATTATGCTTACCATATATATTATGTTTTGATCATCAAACATGCACAGAATTGAAAACCGGCTTCATGGAGAAGTTCTTGTCGAAGAAATTTCCCGCCTTCTATGTAACGCTAAAGGTTCATTGACGTTTTGCAAGAGTAGAGTAATGGATGTATACAGAGCCAGTTTAATCCAATCCATATCCTCACATTACATTTCTTTAATATTCATTTTAATATTGTCTCCGTGCTTAGGACACAAGTGACAAACGTTCCAAACCGTACGTATTACAACACAAGTGGATATATATTTTTAAACACCAAGGCCATTTCAAGACAGTTCTGTCTGCCTACTTGTTAATTTGCTTTTGTACTACGTTTCATCAGCTGATGATATAGCCTATACGTTTACGGTTTATACTATCTCATGAAATTACTACTACAAAAAAAAAAGGACCACCACAGAATTACATAACTATTGACACATAAATTCTCAGATGTATACATTGGTCAGTGTATGGAAACAAGAGTTAAATGGAAAAAATGAATGTAACATCAGCCTGATTGTGGTAAATTAGGCAGAAATATGCAGGAACATAAAATGGAAGTTACAAATTATGATCAATCGTATATTACGTTATGTCACCGGTGCCACAGTATCTCATGCCATACGCAGTATGCACGCCAATACAGTATTTCGTGGAAATAAAATTGGACGTGTATAAGGACACCCAAACGGCGATTAGGTACAGATGTGAGTGGAAGCAGTCGCGGCTATTGTGAAAGTACTGTTCTGACATCTCCCAAGAAGAAGCGAAAACATCTGTCCACATAATCGTACAGTATCTACTCACTCCAGATTTTCGAATAAGACATAACCGGATTGCTTGTCAGCCCTCTCAGCAAATACATGACGCAATTACTGTGCAATATTACATATATACTAGTAAGTGTCTTTATGGCCGCGCCATATCTCAATCGGTTAGTCGCTGGCTTCCCATGGCGGCGGCCCGGGTTCGATCCCGGGGTCTAGTCAAATGGGATTTGTGGTGAACAAAGTGGCGCTGGGGCAGGTTTTCTCCGAGTACTTCGGTTTCCCCTTCCAATCTTCATTCCACCAATTGCTCCACAATCACCCTCACCTATCATCTGGGGCTGGTACAATAGGCCAGAAGTGGCCACAGTACACGGGACTTAGTCCCACCCCACTAGCAATAAAAAGAGTGTCTGTATTAAGTGAATGTCATATCTAAGGGAAATATTATTCACGTATTTTGGGATTCCGTTTGAGCAGGTTCTACCGAATATATACAGAATGTCCGGATGCAAGGTATCCAAATAAAATAATTATATCTCAGAAAGCTTTTATTATACATATTTATGGGTTATACCACTACAAAGGCAAACAGTTTTTTTTTCTGAGAATATAACTTTCTCAATAAATTTCAACGTTGGCTTCCTTGGTGGCACGACAAATATCCAGGCTTGAAGCATGTTTGGTGTTACCATAATCACAGCGTCCCTTATACGGGCTTTCATGTGTTGCAGGTCGTTCATCGTAACTTGGTAGACAATGTTCTTCACATAACTCCGCAAGAAAGAATTCAGTGGGGATAAATCTGGCGACATAGGAGGCCAAGCGATTGATCCAGTTCTGCCGAACTATCTCCCAGCCATCTGTCCAAGTGATTCCTAACATGGTGGCAGAAATGTGGCGGCGCTTGCGCGTAAGCAGAGCATAAAAAAACTATCATGGTTTTCATTTCCGATGGCATAAACCGGATACGTGCATGACAATTACTTTCCGAGATATATATATTTTTTTATTATGGCTACCTTTTATCCGGACACCCATTATATAACTACCATTAGAATGTTAGCAAAACTACAATTTTGCCCGCGGTTCTGTATGGATGTGAAACTGGGTCTCTGACATTAAAGGAGGAATATAAACTGAGGGTGTCTGAGAACATTTGAACCGAAGAGAGATGAGTGACAGGAGGTTGGAGATAACTGCATAATGAGGAGCTTCATAACTTGTACTCTTTTCTAAGTATAATTAGAATGATCAAGTCAAGGAGGATGAGGGGGGCAGGGCATGTAGCACACATGGTGGAGAAGGGTAATGCATGTAGGATATTGGTGGGAAAGCCAGAAGGAAAGAAGCACTGGGAAGACCAAGACGTAGGTGGGTTGACAATATTAAAATGGATCTTAGAGAGATAGGATGGGATGGTACATACTGAATTTATCTGGCTCAGGATAGGGACCAGTGGAGGAATCTTGTGAAGAGGGTAATGAACATTCGGGTTCCATAAAATTCTGAGAAGCTCTTGAGTGGTTCCACAAGTGGCGGCTTCTCAAGAAGGGCTCAGCTCTGTGAGTGAGTGATTAGAATGTTAGGTAAACTTTGTGAGATTTGAAGTTATCACTGTGGTAAGTCTGGTAAAGTCACCATATTTCGGATAGGTATATAATTTCAGATATCATGGTTTTTCGGGAAGTAAAGGCACCATTGAGCTGGTGGTCACAAGACTTTACACTTCCTATCAGACCAGTTTCTCAGCACACTGAAGCAGCAATATGGCTTTGCCGTCAGCGCATGCGTTTCTGCCATTACTGATGTAATTTGTATTTTCTCAAACGGAGCTACGGTTTCCAAACTATACGTGATTTTTAACTTACACATTGTTGATATGAATTTCATTGTATACATTATAACAAGTATATAATGTGTTAGCATCGTTTCCAAAAGCTTCAATTCTCCGTTATGCTACCTTGTTCAGATTAGAACTGGGTTGCCTAATTTAGGATAATTATCATGGGAATTAGCGGCAATTAAATTAAAATTGCAGCGCCTACAAAACAAGGTTTTCTGCACAGCTGGGAATTTTGCAAGGCGCACACCGGTCCGCGATTTGCACAAGGTTTTCCACCTTCGCCATAATACGATTACATAATGAAACTGTGAAGGTGACAAGCAGAAGTCATACAAAATCATGAGAATGAACACGTTCATGGAATAGGACAAAGTGAAGCCAGACAGAAAATATAAGAGGCTTAAACTTGGCGGTGGCCAAGATTACGGCCTTTCAAGTGACTACGCTGCAGTTGTAGAATAAGATACGTAAGATAGGTATGATTTGCTTTGCAGAGCCTGTACTGACAGAGGACTTGTATATAGCACGAAAGGAAGACTTTTAAATAACATGCCTTAAGTGCGATACGTACATTTGACGAATGGCCAAATATATTAATAAGAGACAACCCTATTTTCTCCTCAGAGATGATGTTAAATAAGGACTATTAGTGCAAGGTCTCGGTTAAGAAAATACTGGTTGTGAGTCTCAAGGGGCTTTACGTCAAGATGAAGTGATTGGCGATAAACCGCCAGTCGTAAGGTAACTTTGACTTCTGGCATTGACTAAGTTCAGAAGGCGAAGAAAAGGGAACCCAGTGACTGTGGTTATAACTGGACCACCCTGTCCCTGAAGGATATAAATACGGGGACCTGGCCCTCCAGGTTGGGGAATTCTCGTGTCTGTGACAGTAAAATATGTTCATGAGTCCCGCAGGACTCAGACACGAGAATGACTGCGCTGGCGAGGTCAGCAGCAAATTGTAAACGACAGATCCAACCTCTAGAGAGAATGTTACATAAGGACTACGACTATAACGGCAAATGTTAGCTGAAAATATACTGGTCATGGTTCTCGAAGAACTTGGCGCTAAGATGAGCTGATTGGCGGTAAACCACCAGTCGTAAAGTAAATTTGACTCCGGCCCAGTTCAGGTGGAAGGGAGCCGAAATTTAGAGAAGACTTGAGCACACAAGCAGAGGAATAGCCGTTTTTGGAGCTGTTGCCAGGCAGCTCCCAGTGAAGATACTGCGGGCTAGAAAAGACTTAGTGTGTGATCTAGTGAATTGTAAGGTATGGAAATCAGCAATGGCGTTATAATTAAGTCTAGTTACGAGTCGTGTGTTACAGTGGTCAGTGAATCCAATATTCAATCCTAAATCCCGTCGAGAGTCACTCTTACACGTGACAATATGTTTTGTTCTTCCGTATGCAGTATTTTTTATTGTTTTATATCTACTACAGCAAATCAAAAAGTAAATAATGTTCAGTTAAATTAAGAGGTACGCTGTAGTGTAGTTGGTTGAGGTACTATGCTACAAGCCGGAAGATCGCGGGTTCGATTCCCGGTGATGTCACTGGAATTTTCATTTCACCCCATCCTTCCTTCCGCACTTTGGCCTTGTGGTCGACTCAGCCTCTAACAGAAATGAGTACCAGGAATTTACCTGGGGGTAAAAGGCGGCCGGAGCGTAATGCTAACAACCTCAACGCCATCTGGGAGCCGATTGTCTAGAAAACGTGGAATCATTGACGTCTCAAAACATATGGGTCTCCACGGCCTGTTACAGGGATAGTTTTACGTTTTTTCAGTAAGATTAGGCAAGTCACAAACTGAGAGACAGTAAACACATGGCACTGGAAGATTACCTGCTGTTTCTGTACGATTTATGAAAGGTCTAGACGAAGTAACAGTTGCCTTTAAATGTCGTATCTTTTTATGCTCATTATGGAAGTTCGTTGACACCACCTAGTAGCCATTTCCTTACTTTGAATGTAGCCGTTTCTATATAAGGCTTCTTTGTGCTGAGCACGAACAGCAAAGGAAGGGAAAAGGAATCTAATTAAGTGAATCAACGAGGATTTGTATTGTCCCAACCTGACTGCTTGTTCACAGCGCAACCCCATCGCGTGAGATTGTAGCGTTCTATCAGCGAACAGACATGTGTCTGAACTGACTCAGCAGAAATATCATAGTGCAACTATCCCAATTTAATGAAAGTGTTTAGCACTTCTGTTTCGTCTTTGGAGGTCTCAGCTTTGACTATAGGTTCTGATTGTTTTCGCGATTTTCCTGAATGCCCCAAGACGAATTTGGGGAGCATATATTAAAATATGTCGCTACATTTGTCCTACATCTATTCATTGCATCGCGGAGATCATCTTATGCTATGTAGACCTGACCTGCACAGTTGAAAATGTAGGCTGTAAACATTGATCTCGGGGCGAAGCTTTAGATGGTTATTCAAGAGGTACTTTTTTCGAATTTCTGCCAGAATATAGTTTCTTATCGAGGGTTCTCGTGGTTTTCCTTAGTGCCTTTAGATAAATCATTGACTAATATCTTGATCAGCATACCATCTCTTTCTTCAAAATATCTTCAAATTCGCCATTAATCAGTCATCATACCATTCGACTGTAGGTAGTTTAATGCAAATAGAAATATAGCATAACCCATGATAAGAATCTATACAAACTAAGAAGCACGTACTTTAAGTGGTGTGATGGGACGTTCAGCATTTCTCCTACATACAGCATTGCGAGTTGCATGACACATGAACGTTTCTCGGCCTTCTCTATCTATCTATCTATCTATCTATCTATCTATCTATCTATCTATCTATCTATCTATCTATCTATCTATCTATCTATCTATCTATCTACCTATCTACCTACCTACCTACCTACCTACCCACACACCCACCTACCTACCTACCTACCTACCTACCTACCTACCTACCTACCTACCTACCTACCTACCTCCAGTCCTTGTGGACCTTGCCCGCCTTTTCAGTTACTTAATCCATATACAGTCGGTAGATTTTTATTATTGCTAGTGGGTTGGGACTAAGTCCCTTGTACTGCGGCCATTTCTGGCCTATTGTACCAGTCCCAGATGATAGATGAGGGTGATTGTGGAGCAGTTGGTGGAATGAAGATTGGCAGGGGAAACCGAAGTACTCGGAGAAAACCTGCCCCAGCGCCACTTTGTCCACCACAAATCCCACTTGACCCGACTCGGGATCGAACACGGGCCGCCGCGGTGGGAAGCCAGCGACTAACCGCTTGAGCTATGGTGCGGCCCCTACAGTCAGTAGATAGTTTCAGGTCTAAATTTCCGGGGTTATCTGCATTGCTGTATAAGAGGTTCCAGGCTTTTCGAATAGAATTACAAAGGTAATTTTTGTAATGAAAATTAATTTTAGTGGTATCCGAAGCATCGAGAACCTTAAATGAATTTGTTCAGCACGAGCTTCGTTTATAAACCACACAATAAATAGTGATCGAAACAACTGACAGTACAGTAGGCCTGCGGGAGGGGTGATTGTCTCGCTAGGCAAGTGATACTTGATGTCACGGTGGTGACTGCAGTACGTCTTCTGGGACTTGGTGGTGATGGACCCATCACCGTGACTCGTCAGAGATAACTAGGGAATGATATGTTTCGGCAAGTCTTTACCTTTTCCTTTCAGACTGGAGAAATTGGCTTCTCAGATCCAACTCATGTTGCAACAGACAATTGTAAATTTAATATAAATCCGGTACACACGTCTTGCTTGTATACAAACTTCTAGCCTATAGGTTATGTAAGAGACAAAGCTGTGTCTCTGCTTAATTAACTATCTCGCTGTGAAACCGGCATGGGGGAGTAGAGGTATAGCGCTGCAGTTCTTAATTTCTGCACCGTATGGAATTCAGTGGCCGTCTTCATACCGCCTATGAAGCAGACCCCAGTACCCATTAGGAATGATGAGGGCAGAGTCAGTCTGGACCTTGTGAAGAAAAGGAAGATATCTTAACCTTACCGAGAGTCAGACTCTGCTTCCTCGGTTGTACAATCTGTAGCCAAGTTCCTATATCGATTGAGCTATGTTATCAATCAGAATGATATATGTATTCTTGTAATTGAATTTTTGTTTTGTTTAGTCTAGAACACATTTTGAATTGTTCGTTTTGTGTAATAATGTTTTGAAGAGCGTTGAATGCATTTTTTTCCTTAGGTCCAGATCGTTATCAGCGATTTCCGAATTTAATATTTGAGCACTAGTAATGTGGAGTGGAAACCTTTTATATAAAGTATATGTATATGCTTCGCATATGTCGAAAAGCGTAATAAAGTTAACATTAGGTACATTAGAAAAGAGAATATTTGCGGAAATGGTGAAAGTTGTAAGAGTCAATCAAGATAATTGTGATATCATGCACGTGAGAGCGTTCTGAAAGGTCAGTATTTCGAAAAAAATGTATTTAATAACGTTAGGAATAACGTAATATATTCCAGGTTTCATAGAATACGTAGAGAGTTTTAAGAAAAATATATGCAACAATTTATCATGTGAGAAAATTCAGAAATAAAATGTCCCTTCTAAATATATAGTGATTTCATACGCTATCAAACATATTCAGTTGTAAGATAATTCCGACGGCCAAAACTTGCTCAACTGATCATAACGAAGCGCAGTGGTCAGTTGTGCAAACCTATCATAATCTACGCTCACAACCTGACACCAGCGCAACTTGCCGAGCTTCGACACCTGAAAGGGACAGATGAATGCCCACTGCCCTAACCTAACCTAACCTAACCTACCCAAACCTAATATCAGCGAATGGTACCCAAAGGCCAGTCTCCTGACTTACAGACGGATGCGCACTAGATGCCTGCGCAAACCTAACCTAACCTAACCTAACCTAACGTCCCCTAACCTAACATCAATGAATAGTACCCAAGGACCAGCCCCCTTGAGGTAAAGATGGATGCGCAGTAGTCCATTGCGCACACGTAACAATGACGTCATTTACGAAGCGGCTATTTAACCGAACGTGATCTAGAACTGTCGTAACATCGAATATAAATCGAAACATGACGTTATATATAAAATAGAGTGTGTTGACTGTTTTTCAGACCATAATCTTAATCTATGTTTGTATATTCTGAGATTTTATTGCTACACTATAGCTTAGAATGTGACGAAAAGTGCGCTCCAACCTCACGAGTTTGCGCATCTTCACGATGATACAAATGATTACTGAATATTATATATTGTGCCGTTATTTTGCCTTCTAATGGCATAACTTTACGACGAGAAATCGTTATTATCAGTGAGTTCCTTTACTACTTTCTCGTGTATGGATACGCGATCAGTTCACTGACTGCTTCGCAATTGTGTCGCCCTTATTTCCCTCCTGTATAGAAAGCAGGACGATAATATAAACAAAAATGTGTATAAAAATAGCGTGAAAAATTACCATCTTGTAATCTATCTGATAATCGAATATTTCTGTTTCAGTCATGTTAAAAGGTTGGCTGCCATGTGACTGTGACCTAAATATCCGGTGTACAACATGAAGGTACGTTTCCTTCCTGTTATGGAGAGATATAGATGAATAATAAGGCGGTGTTGTGTGTGTGTTTATACACACATATGTACAAGTTCTGATTAATTATCTGCCTGAATTACATCTTAAAAGATTCAGTGTAACAGTTCAAAATTTTAAGCTTTAATGTGCCGAATAATGGCGAGTGCATAAAATTTTACAATATGTGTTTCCTCTGTTCCACAAGTAAACCTGTTTTCCCTCTGAACCATGAAACAGACGTGTACGTGAAGGAAGAATACACAATTACGTACATTTATTGAGCTAACGGAAGTAAGGTCATATTAGAATAGTGGGTGTGTAGTGAAGGGCAATGTGTCATTGCGGTTATACCTGCACTCTTATTCATAATTTCGTTTGAAAAATGTAAAGCGATTTGCACAAAATATGTAATAGTGTTTATATGGATAGAAAGTGAATTAGAATTTATGAGTGCATATTCGGTATGACAGAAAACACGATGTAGTTTTGGTATGTAGCCTCTGAATATTACACGTGTGAGTATTTTCTCAGTCAGAATGATATATGTATGTTTCCTTTTGTATTATTGTAAATCCTTGTAAGAAGAGGGTCCAAAGTGAAGTGCTAGTTCCCATTGAAGAGGTTAATGTTGAATTTATATCTTAGTTCTGTGTGACAGAGAGAGTGGTGGGTATAATATATGTTGTCTTGGTCACAATAATATCGAGTGTATAGTGAAGTTCAAGTTCGCTAACGTGATTTTATTTTTTGTAATATGTACAGTGATGTTTAGTGTGGTGTAGTAATGTTATAAAGAATATTAAGATTTCCATTCCCCCTCCATGGATTCAAAAGTTTCCCATGTTATGTTCAAATGTTTTTGGATGAAGAATACATGCTTATAACAGGGTGGTATGCGAAGTGAATCAGATGTTGTCACTGGTGTTATGCTCGGAATCCTATTCATTGTTATTGTGTAAAATGTGTACAGTGGGGTGTAGAGTGTGTATTATAGAATGAAGAAAGTTTGCAAGTGATTTCTATGTTAGAAGTGTATTTTGGTGTGATAGGAGAGGGAATGCATTCTTGCCATCTAATCTTCCAGGCTTACATGTGTGAGCAGGTAGTGTAGAGCATTAAGGAATTATTTTCTTTCCATCTATTAAAGTCCTTACATAATCACATAGTGTACTGGAAAGCACGAGTTGTGACTGATGACATTCTTGCAATTGCATTTTATAGTTTAGTCTAGAACAAATATTGAAGTGTTCGTTTTGTGTAATAATATTTTGAAGAGAATTGAATACATTTTTTCCTTAGGTCCAGATCGTAATCAGCTATTTCCCTATTTAATATTTGAGCGCTAGTAGGGTGGAGTGGATACATTTTATATGAAGAATATTTATATATTTTACTTCTGTCGAAAAACATATTAAAATGAATAACGGCTACATTGGAAAAGAGAATATTTGCGGAAATGTTGAAAATTGTAAGAGTCAATCAAGATAATTATGATTTCATACACGTGACAGCGTTCTTAAAAGTCAATATATCGAAAAAAATGTATTTAAGAACGTTAGGAATAACGTAATACACGTATATTCAAGGTTTTATAAAATACACAGAGAGAATTAAACTCCTTATAGAATCACATTCCTTACAGGAAAGCACGACCTATAAAAGCTAACATTCTTGTAATTGTATTTTATAGGTTTTTATAGAAAATAAATAGTGATGTGTTAGTTTTTTAATGCTTAGAAGATGGTTGAAGAATATTTTCTTAGCTTCAGATCGTAATCAGTGATTTCCCTATCGAATATTTGAGCACTACTATTGTGGGGTGGATACCTTTGATATGGATTATATGTATATTCTTCACATATGTCGAAAAACGTAATAAAGTTAATAATAATGGAAACAATTTAAAAGAGAATATTTCGGGATCTGTTGGAAATTGTAAGAGTCAATCCATATAATTGTGATATAATGGACTTGGGAGCGTTCTGCAATGTCAATATTTCGGAAAAATATACTTACGTCATTTATAAATATCGAAATATATGCCAGGTTTCATAGATTACGTAGTTAGAATAACAGAAAAGTATATGCAGGAGTCTACCATGTGTGAAAATTCGGAAATAAAATGACCCATATAAATAAATAATGATTTCATACGCTATCAGATACATGGAATGGTAAGAAATTGGGGACGGCTAACCCGTGCTCAACATACCATAATTATGCGCAGTAGTTATTTGCGCACACCTATCATAATGTACTCTCACAACCTAACATTAGTGTAAATTACCGAGCTTCGACCCCTCCAAGAAATAGATGGATGCGCAGTAGTCTACTGCGCAAACCTAACCTAACCTAACCTAACCTAACCTAACCTAACCTAACGTCAGCGAATCGTACCCAAGGGTACCCCCTGAGTTACAGCTGGATGCGCAGTAGTTTATTGCACACACCTTAGAGTGACGTCATTTACGAAGCTGCTATTTCAACGAACGTAATATAGGAATGTCGTAACATGGAATATTATTCGAGATATGATGTTATGTATAAAGTTGATGGTGTGTACTGTGTTTCCACCCATAATATCAATCTGTGCTCTTATATTCCGATGCTATATTGCTACGTGATAACTTAGATTGTGTCGAAAACGCCGCTCCCACCTCACGAGTTTGCGAATGCCCCACGGTGATACAATTGACTACTGAATATTACATATTATGGCATTTTGCTGCCCTCCAGTGGCATAACGTTATGACGAAAAATCTTTATTATCAGTGAAGTCGTTCCCTACTTTGTCCTGGAAGGATACGAGAACAATTGAGTGACTGCGTGGCATATGTTTCTCCCGAATTTCCCTGCCTGTTTGGAAGTAGAATATGAATTACTCACGAATGTGGGTAAAAATAGGGTGAAAATTGCCTTCCTGTAACGGAACTGATGATGGAATATTTCTGTTTCAGTCATGTTAAGCGGTTGGCTGCCCTGTCACTGTGACCTTAATATCCGGTGTAGAACACGAAGGTAGGTTTGTTTCCTGGTATGAAGATGAGTTTATAACTAATAAGAGGGTGATATGTGTGTGTGTTTTTGTACATATATGTTCCAGTTGTGATTAATTATCTGCTTGAAAGTAAATCTTAAATGATTCAGTGATATAGTGCAAATGGTAGGCTTTAGTGTGTGTATTGTCCTGGACCGAGTAATGGCGAGTGTACCAAATGTTACAAACTTGTGTTTCCTCTGTTCCACAAGGACATCGAAGTGTTTCCCTTGTGAACTGAAAGTGAAGTGTGTGTGTGTGAAGGAAGAATACACCAAAACCTACATTTATTGATTTAACGAAAGAAAGTGTGTGTGTAGTGAAAGACAATGTGTCTTTGAGGTTATTATTTCAGTATTATTAATAATCTCGTGCGAAGTATGTACAGTGATTTGCACAAAATGTGTTTTAGTGGTTATATGGATAGAGAGTGAATTAGATTTTATGAGTGCATATTTAGTATGACAGAAAAGAGGGTGTAGTTTTGGTATGTAGCCTCTGAATATGACAGGTGTGAGTAGGTTATTAGTGAGAATGATATACATCTCTTTTGCATTAGTATAAGTACTTGTAAGAAGAGGGTGTAAAGTGAATGTAGTTCCCATCGAAGAATTTAGTTTTTGAATTTATATCTTAGTTCTGTGTGATAGTGTGGTGGGTATAATGTATGTTGTATTGGTCACAATAATGTCGAGTGTAAAGCGAAGTTAAATTCTTTAGTGTGACGTTATATTTTTGTGTGTGATTAATACAGTGATGTGTAGTGAGATTTTATAGTGTTTGAGAATGGTTTCGAAAGTCTCCACTTTTATGTACATATCTTGTTTGAATGGAGAAATGTTGCTTATAACAAGGAGATATGCTAAGTGAAAGACATGTTTTCATAGGTGTAATGCTGGCAGTCCTGTTCAGTGGGAGTATAAAATGTGCACAGTGGTGTGTAGTGTATGTGCTATACCATGAAGAATGATGCAAAGTGATTTGTAAGTATTTCGGTGTGATAGACAAGTGAATGCATTCTTGGCAACTGATCTTCCAGGCTTACATGTGCTAGCAGATCGTATACAGCATGAGGGATTTATTTTATTTCCATCTATTAAACTGCTTAATAATCACATTTTTACAGGAAAGTACGAGTTTTTACAGCTAACATTCTTGTAATTGAAATATTTTTTTTAATTTATTCTAGTCTAGAACATATATAGAGATATGTTTGTTTCTTGGTTTAATGCTTATGACATTGTTGAAGGATATTTTCTTAGGTTCAGATTGTACTGTCCAGTCGCTGCTCGTAGCTAAAATTAGTGGGGATGCTGCTCCAGAAATTTGTAGTCTTTGTTTTGAAATCGTATAAAAGGAAACAAACTTTTTAAAAAGAAAATTTATTCAGAAACTTGTTAAAACCCTAAAAGAACAAAATCAGAAATTTTTTATTTACTTTAAGCATAATTGTTACAATTCAATCTTAATCTATTCATTTAAAAATGAAATCCATTCTCTTTAACCTTTATTTTATGCTCATCGATTGAAAGTCTCTATGCCTCACTAAGTTTCTCCTTAATACTTACTGTTCCAAAAGTGACAGTGAAACTACATTATTAACGTGCTTCTTTGACTTCTCATGCTTTTCAATTTTTTCTTTCGTTTTTTTTATATTTCTATAACCATCTTTTGTCCACGTTACATCACCCCTAAACAGCAAATACGGGGTGCAAAACAGTGTATTTTTTACTTCACAGCCACAAAGCCAACTTTTCCGTTGGTACCATTCAGAATTAAATCTACGAATATATTTCTTGTTCTTGCTGATGCCTGGCTGAGATATTAGAATATCAGATGTTAAACGACCTCTTTCTTAACTGCAACTTTCTCAAGGGAAGACAGTCGTGAAAACTTAAGCTGTTGAAGTTCAGTTAGAGTCACAGAAATTATTTCTCGGGGATGCAACGTCATGGTTAAACTTTTCTGTTAAATAAAAGAACCGAAAAAAACTGAATCAAATAGAATAGCTGGAAGCAGGATAATAATTTAATTCTACAATTAACTCATATTTTTTAAGCACAACACACGCGGTGTAAAAAAAAAACTACCTTCCACCAACACGCCGGTGTCGGCACCGGTCGGCACTGTCGTTCCTGCAGTGCTCCCTCTCCCTTGCAGCGTCGCGTGTAGCTTCCTATGTGCGCATGCGCACAGTCAACGAACACCTCGCCGCTTGAACTGTGAAACTCACAGTTCCATACAAAGATTTGGCTACTGACATTAAGCTTAAGGATTATATATTTTATTGTACAAGTGTAACGTAAGAATTAAAGAAAAAAGGACTCGTTACATAAATGTTACCGATAATATCAAGTGGAAATTGGGGGTCCTGCAGTTCCGCAGTGCCTATACGCGGGCCGCCCCTGGTACTGTCTGTATTGTTGATTCAATTTGTCAACAGAAATTTTCATCTATAACGAGTGAATATTTTGGATAAGTGAAGAATACAAAACATTAAGAATGCATATTCTTAAGGGTTCTGACGATAGTGTATGACAGTCTGAACTGCTGGATTTGTGGACATCTTCCGTAGTCCGATACTCTAAAAAATTAGAGAACACAACGTTTCGGACGCTGGATCTGTTTCCGTCTTCATGTGAGGGTAAATCACCTACTTTATTAAGTCGTTTTAGGATCTCTTCTAATGGATTGAGTATAGTAGGCGCCTCCATCTCCTCACCCGAGGACGGAAACAGATCCAATTTCCGAAACGTTGTTTTTTATGGTTTCTAGAACACTTGGCAATTGACAAAGCCCAAAATCCCAGTAATTCCGAGCATAAGGGTCTTATCTGGATAATTCCTGCTTTCGAAACCTGAATACACCTGTCACGGCTGTGAAGTTAAACTTTAATTACAGTGGCTTAGAGATGGTTACCTGAACTGAACTTTAGCAAGGAATAACTGAAACCATTATTATTTTTACCGGAAATAACCACCGATTGGCTTCCGAACCATTGCAGCAACTGTTAAGAACTAAAAGTTAATCTGGTGGCAATGCAGACGGCTTTGACGGTATGTAGCTGAACATGACCGAACCACGGTCTCCTAGGGCGGACTCCCTGGATAGCTGACAATAGCACCCGCCGCTCCCCGTTGACAGTTGACGATAATTCCGGACCCCGGGATCAAGGGAAGGGGGAGAAATTGATATTGCCTGCTGCCTGTAGTGGCTCAATCGATTTATACCGCAGTTGATATAAAGCCCTCACCGACCTCCACCACTACAGTGCATTTCATATGGACCTGTATGGAGCCCGACTTTATGGCTTTATGAAACTATTCAGTGCCCATCCCACACAACGAGACAGCGAAGCTTGTTTGTGTTGGCCACATGTGGGTCCACCGAAACTCGCCCAACTAAGAAAGTGACAAGCGGACAGCAAAGTGTGTTGTAAGTTCCCATTTTGCGTCTTTAATCACTCTACAGTCTCTGCCAGATCCTAAGACCAGTGTGTACATTACGCATTTAACATCAAATGAAGTGAACATGGAAGAGGTAATTCATCTTACGAATCTTAACGATCAGTCAGACGTGAAAAATACTGCAGGTCTATGCCAATTGAACTCCATGAGGATGTATCATTTAGTGGATCGTAAGATGTCGATTTATCGATCGTAAAGAAGTAACAGAAAGTTGCTCGGTAATTATATAGTATCCTCCAACGAAGAGAAGGCAAGACAACTGTTGAGCTTCAGTGTGCCAATGGCAGGAGTTGGAGTCTTCCAAAGCTTATATCAGTGTTTTTAGTTATCATAATACATCTGAGCTGTCCTTGGCAATTCCTCGCCTTCTCTTCATTAGAGCATAGTATAAGAACTAATGGATAAAGAGGCTTTTGTTTGTATGGAGAGACAAAAATGTCAACCATGCTTCCGTGTTGCGATTGTGGGAAGGATAAACTAAGTGTGTACATGGAACCAGAACATGAAATACCAATGGACAAGATATGCAACCACGGTAAGGAGAGCTGGCCGTTTGCAAATTAATATGATTTCTCAATCTAAAAATATATGTAAAATTACCCCTGGGCTTAATTAATTAAGCCATAAAGATATATGGGGGAGTGGGAGTATAGCTCCACCATTCATAATCTCGGCACTAGATGGAGGTGAGCGGTCAGCTGGACGCCCTGCTAATTTTGCCCCTGGGGAAAGAGCCTCCAATACTCATAGTGCAGGAGACTGAGCCCCAGAGCTATCTGGGCGCGGTGGAGAAGATGAATATCTCTTTCCCGTCCCGGCAATAGAACCCTGATTCCTCTGCCGTCCATGCCCCGCCACTTTAAACTTAGTGTAATAGATGCTTCTTGCTAGTAAGATATACGTGTACAAGAGTAAGTTAAATGCAAGACAGACTTAGTTTACTCAGAAAGCTGTGCTGGAAGCACTGAAATCGGCAATAGACTTAGCAGCTCTCACTTCCATGTTTATGGTTTCCATGGCCAGTGCATGCCGACTCTTCACTGCACTTTCCGTTTCCTGATATTGACGCAACATCAGCCTGTGGTTTTATTAAAGAGGGTAATGTAATCACTGGATCTGGCTGGGTGATTTCGACAGTATGACCTACGTAACTTGTCGTTCTACGACAAATGCGAGCAGTGAGTGAGTTGCGGCCCACGAGCAAGTATTAAAGTGGCTGTGTATACGGAAGTGCCCTAGGTGGCTGTGGAGCGGTGTGGTGAGAGAAGCGGTTGACGAGATCAAATATTTTGATACTTTCGCTCGTATCCCTCGAGTTCGCCGTTACAGGGATACTTTTACTTTACTTACTGTTTGGATTAAGGCTTCTGTCTGGTGTTTATGGTAGAGGCGACTAATTAAATTAAAAAATTGGAATAATTAAGCTGAATTTGATATTAAAATCCCGGTTGTTTGTAAACACTGGCATAAATAGAAAACGCAGTTGAAATGAGACGTAACTTTGACGCACCAGTAAGTGTACGCGGCGTTCGATTGGACGGAGTTGCGTTGTACCATACGCCTTCACGGTGTAATAATTAATGAAGCAAAGGGACAACTTTACTGTTACTTCACCCATTGTTAGCCTACTTTCCATATTTATAAATATGTTATATTGTCACACTGCTATCTGTGTATCTGTCCGTAACAACCTTTGTATTCTTGTACCAGTCATCATGAAACGTGGAATGTATATCATGCCACATGAGGCCATCTCAACTGCGTATTTCACAATACTGTCCAATCAACAATACCAATATTTTTTTATTGCTAGTCGGGTGGGACTAAGTCCCTTGTACTGCGGCCACTTCTGGCCTATTGTACCAGCCCCAGATGATAGGTGAGGGTGATTGTGGAGCAATTGGTGGAATGAAGATTGGCAAGGGAAACCGAAGTACTCGGAGAGGCCCAGCGCCACTTTGTCCACCACAAATCCCACGTGACCAGACCCGGGATCGAACCCGGGCCGTCGCGGTGGGAAGCCAGCAACAAACCGCTTGAGCTATGGCGCGGCCATACCAGTATTTCAGCCTCTCAAATTGTTGAGGCAAGACCTCAATATTGCTTGAACACACTTCATGAAATCTGTTACGTTTATTATGCCACCTGAGGTCATCTTAGCGGCATACTCTATAAATCCGTCCTTTCAGTACTACCAACACTGCAGCCTCTCAAACTGCATTGTTTTCTCTTGGCTTCATTACGCAAATTTACTCAACTTTCTTTCTATTTGTATCAGATACTCTGATTTTGCGAAAGGAAAGTGGGCTATAAGTTCTTCCTAGAACTTGTTGTTAAGATATGAAATGAGAATCGGTAACGAAATCATATTTCTTAGTATATGATTATGTGGCATTTGCCATCTTGTGTAGTCTTGCAGGCTGATACCGACGTTTTGGAGGAGAATGTTGCTTCCCATCTCTAAGTATGAAGAGTGTAGACTCAGGAATTGTCTCGGTTATAGGGGCAGATTCCAAGGAATGTGATCATGAGGCTCAAGGGAGTGGGTAGTGAAAGGGGCCTGATCCGCGTCAATCAAAATAATGAGCAGAGAAAGGGCTATCTTAAGGGGCAAAATTTTCATCACAGGTGAGAAATTGAATAGTAAAAGAAGGTGCTTATTTTCATAATACTGGATAATATATGACAGGCCACATAGAGCTCGCACTAAGACAAAAGTAATGACCATGGAATTCTTGTAGGGAATTTTCTTAGAGGAGATATATTTATCTTCTCCGTCAAGTTCAAACCTGCTCTGGGGCCCATCCTACGTCTTATCTAATGAATTTGTCTGCTGCGGGCTTGTTCATCGGAAATGTGACGCTAGCCACTCATTTGAATCTATTGTTGAGGTTAATAATGTCGACACCTCAAGATGCTGGTAGTTAGACACAGACAATTTGAGAATTTACCTCTCCCGCTTAGAAGTCTAACTGGACGATTAATGTTAATATATAAGGAAATAATGCATTTTTGTACCCTATTTACATGTTCAACCAATCATAACACTCTGGATTTGAGTGCCTTAAATAGTGTATATCAGGAAGTTGCAATTTCGTGGATTTCTGCTTAGTTCACACTTTAACTCGGGTTGCAATACGTATTCTGTGTGACAGCTATTGACCGAAATAAAACAGGGCTAATTTAAATTAGTGTAAGTTTGAGGGCCGTTCACGGTAGCCGAGCGGTCTAAGGAATGTACTATCTTCGCTTGCGCTGAAGCTGGGATCGTGGGTTCGAATCCCACACAAGGCATGGATGTTTGGTAGGTGCATGCGTTTATTCTGTGTTTGTATTGTCCTGTGTTTAGGCTGAGGCCTTGCGACGACCTGATCACCCGTCCAAGGAGTCTTACGGTCTATGAAATGATCAAAATGAAAAAGAAAATCAACCTCGATACTTTAAGGTATAAGAGGAACGGATTAAGTAGGTTTGAGGCATGAATAAATTTTCGTTTATTAAGTATGGGATGATCAGAGTTGGAATTATACCAACGATTTTACCTTGTAGCTGCCAAGTTACTGGTTGCGGAGCAATTTAACCTTCCAGGTGAAGTTACTGAGCACACCGTCACTGTCGTTTTCACTGAAGCGGTCTGGAAGTTGAGAACCGAGTTCACATCGATCGGGGTGTTCCTGTGTGACCCCCACACCCACGCCGATCACCATCGCGCCATTCGAGAATGTTTAAATTCTGACATAGGACCTGGATTTCCAGCTTAACAAGCTAAATTTGTCACATGTTCTTCCGTCTACACTTCGAGTCTAAAGTCTAGAAAATCTTGTAACAATTGATACAGTTTGGGTAAACTGGTGGGCGGTACGAAAGTGAAACTGTTCTTGAGGACAGTAATTTGTATTTTCTACCACACAGGTTAGGGAAACATTCCTATTTACTGTTGATTCTGTAATCTTCATCTCTTATTAGTGGCAGTCCGAAGGATCTCAGGGGCCATCTGAGGAATATTTGACGTGTTTCAGTTATGACCACAGCAGTGCTAGAAAATCGGATAATATAGAAGGTCGCTATTTTTATTTTTTTACGTTTCCAGTTTCAGTTTTCTTACAGATACATTCAGAACAAATTGACACAATTTACTAAGAAAATATACGTATAAAAATAAATTTACAGTAAAATCCTGCAAGATAGTAATATGATGTCTTGTTTCATTCATTAGGAGGTTGGAGAAAACTGCATAATGAGGAGCTTCGTAACTTGTACTCTTCTGCAAGTATAATTACAATGATCAAGTCAAGGAGGATGAGATGGGCAGGGCACGTATCATGAATTGGGGAGAAGAGGAACGCATGTAGGATATTGGTGGGAAGCCGGATGGAAAGAGACCAATGAGAAGACCAAGGTGTATGTGGGTGGACAATATTAAAATGGATCTTAGATAGAGTGGGTTGTTATGGATTGGATTGATGTGGCTCAGGATAGGTACCAGTGGAGGGCTGTTGTGAACACGGTAATGAACCTTCGGTCTCCATAAAATGCTTGGAAGTTGTTGAGTGGCTGTAAAATTGGCTGCTTCTCAAGAAGGGCTCAGCTCCATGAGTGAGTGAGTGTTTCATTCACAGGCCAAAAGTTCTTTCATGTAAATTTTCCATCTTTCCATAAATGGTTCTTCGATGCCATAGAAGTGAATAGATCAAAGATAAATTAATTAAAGTATTATAAGAATTTCAGAATATAGAAAATAATTAAAGAACTTAAAGAAAACATTAAATTGATGATTAATATCTGGAAATAAAATTATGTTACAAATCTAAAAAGATGATGGATTTGGAAATTAATAGTAGAGGAACAGACCAAATTGGATTTCATTGTAGGTGAAATAGGTCAGTGTTCGCGAGATTGTCGATCATAGTAATAAAAATATGTTAACTAAGTGGTTTGCAAAATGTGGAGTGCCCCCCCCCCGTATGGCCGCGACTAGTTGGCTAAGAGGGCACTGGATATTCTAGAAAAACTATGCAGTATAATTGGATTGTCATTCTAACGGTTTTAGAAATAGATTATTTACTTTCGTGCAGTTGTAGAATTTTGATAAATATGAAACTGGGAAGTGGCCCAAGGACTTTACAGAAGTGACAATGATTGCCTTAAAGAAAAAGACAAAAGCTACAAAATGCAGCGACCATCGCACAATAAGCCTTATTGCACATACAGCAAAGATAATAGTAAAGATACTTAAAAGAAGAATCGAAAGGAGAATAGAGGATGTACTTGGAGAGGGTCAGTTTGGATTTAGAAGAGGAAAAGGAACCAGGGATGCAATTGGGATGATGAGAATTATAGCAGAACGAACTTCGGAGATAGATGAAGAACTGTGTGTTTGCTTCATAGACTGGCAGAAGGCATTTGACCGGGTAAACTGGACCAAATTAATGCAGATCCTGAAAGAAACAGGTATCGATTGGCATGAAAGAAGATTGATTAGCAAATTGTACATGGATCAGAAAGTTAGAGTACGACTGGACAGGAAGTGTGCAGATTGGAAGAGGAGTTCGACAAGGATGCTGTTTATCACCAATTCTGTTCAACTTGTACAGCGAATGCCTTACCAAGGAAGCTCTGGATGGGCTCGGTGACTTCAAAGTAGGAGGGCAAATTATTCAAACTGTGAAATATGCAGATGACATAGTGTTAATGGTTAAGGAAGAAACTGTGCTACATGGTATGATTGATAGACTAATCGAAATTGGAAAGTGCTATGGCATGGAAATGAATGTGGAAAAAACAAAAGTAATCAAAATTTCGAGACAACCAACCCCAGTCACAATAAAAATAGACCAAAAACAACTGGAGAATGTGAAATGTTTTAAATATTTGGGGAGCTTGTTAACAGATGATGGAAGGTGTACGAGTACATGTGAAATTAAATCTAGGATTGCCATGGCAAAAGTTGCGTTTAGCAAGAAGAAGAATCTTTTTACCAGCAAATTGGACTTAAATTTGAGAAAGAAACCAGTGAAATGCTACGTTTGGAGCATCGCTTTGTATGGGGCTGAAACTTGGACACTTAGGGCAGTAGATCAGAAACACATGGAAAACTTCGAAATGTGGTGTTGGAGAAGGATGGAGAAGATCAGTTGGACCGATTGTGTGAGAAGTGAAGAAGTGTTAGTTAGAGTCAGTGAGCAGAGGAATATCCTACACGAAATAAGAAAACGGAAGGCTAATTGGATTGGTTATAAATTACGCGGTAACTGCCTTCTTAAAGAAGTTATTAAAGGAAAGATAGAGGGGCGGACAGAAGAGGATATTTTCATTCAAGAAGAAAGCTCTAGATCGCATCAAGTGGAGGAACTGTTTTGGAAGAGACTGTGGACCTGTCGTCTTGACAGATTACAGATGAATGAATGAATTATTAATTAGTGAAACCTAAAATATGTTGTGAGATTTGAGGTTTTCACGGGGGTGACTATGAAGAAAGCAGTCTTATAGGATGTGGCGCCGTGTAGATATTGTGTTAACCGACGTTTCGGAGGAATATATCGCCTCCATCTTCAGGGTAGAAGAAGAAAGAAGAAAATCGGCGATCGAGGAACCAGCGTGAGCATGTACTAACAGACTAATAGTAACACCTGCTCACGCTGGTTCCTCGCTCGTGGAATTTCTTCTTTTTTCTTCTACCCTGAAGATGGAGACGATGTGTTCCTCCGAAACGTCGGTTAACACAATATCTACAGGGCGCCACATCCAAGAAGACTGCTTTCATTTAAAATATGTTTATTTTAAAAATAAAATTCTGAATAAATTCTTCATACGTACAAAATTAAGAAGAGGGGTGCGATGAAATCTGTGCTAATATGAAGGGACACTCCTTATACAAGAAGTTTGGGAAGCCCTTTTTTAAATCAGAAGGAGAACAATTGCTATGAACGAGGATCAGTGGACCACAGTAAATTATTGTTGATAATAAGATTTTTCAGGAAGAATTTACTCAAGTTAGCGAGATTTCATCCAAGTATTTTTCCACAATAATATTAATTTTCCAATAATTACCTTGCAATTTTCGAGAATAATTACAGCAAATACGAGTACACCATTCCTTGCATGTTACTGTATTTATTTACCATAAACCATACACCTACACAAAGCAACACCCAGTCCCTATTGTAAGCAATACATCCTTTACATCTCTGTGTGTAAAACCTGAGAAACCTCTTTCAGTTTATCTTCCTGTACTAGCCGCGCATTCTTCTATTGTTGTAACAGTACCAGAGGCTGAAGCAATAATTACCGAGGCATTCAAAGATTATAGAAGCGCTAATGACTGCTTGCAATTGTGAACAATATGCAGTAATTAGTTTGCTTTATGACGTTTTATGGTTGTACTCGTCAGGAACCTATTGTTCTCTGTCCACTTGTAGACCTTCATGAGGGTTTTGCATTGGCAGTAAACGTCACCTTTTCAAATACCAGGTTAAGTGAGCTTTGTATTGTGCTTGTAATATTGTCCGGAAAAATATGAAATTTTCAGTGACTGGTTAGCTCTTTCTAAGGGAGCCAACTGAGTAGGTGTCTTCTACTCTCTCCCACATGTGGATGGAAACAAGTCCAGTTTCCGAAACGTTCCCTTTTCTAGTTTCGAGAATACCGGACAATGGGAAAAGTCTAAAGATCCAGTGATTATAAATTAAATTTACTCTTCAATTATGGTGTGTTTTGCGGAAAGGTAGATAGTGTTTTTCTTTGTATGAACCGGGGCCTGACATCTTCAAATTAATTTTATATATGTGTACGTTCTGCATCTTGACCATTTTATGTATTTCTTGATTTGTGGTTTATTTAACAACAGTATCAGTAACTGCGTAAGAGCCGGGACATCTCAGTTGGTATAGCAGCGGGCTACGGACCGAACAGTCGGGGTTCAATTCTCGGTAGTGACAAGGAATGTTCCTCTTCTCCATAACGTCCAGACCAGCGCCACCCACCTTCCTATAAAATGGGTACCTGGGGCTCTTTGCCTCAGGGTGAAACAGCCGAGGCGTGATGCTGACCACCCCGTCCATCTAGTGCCTAAGCCAAGATTGATGGAGCTATACGTGCACTCCCCCATACGTCTTCCTGGCGTGATGTTTAATTAGTTAAGCATTAATTAATTCATCCATTGAAGTTGACTCAAGCCGTATGGCTTCTGATCTGTATTCGGTTTGATTCTTGGCCAGGACACTGATCATCCTGACTTAGGATTTTCGTGATTTTCCCTCAGTTCCTCCAGACAAATGCCAGTATAGTATCTTTATTTTGGTTACTACCACCTCCTTCCACATTTTTTCAATTCATTAACAACTATAACGAAACATTTGACGCTATATATTCTGAGCAACTGAAATTGTCGTTAAATAAACTGCAAGTAAATAAAGAATGGTTATTATTACATCAAAACAGTAGGCACATACTTAACAATTAATTAACAATTACATCAAAAGAGTAGGCCCGTACTTAACAGTTACCTAACAAAACAATTTCGTACAAGTACTTAAAATTTCAGAATAATTCTCCTGAACATGGTATTAACGTTGTTATGTTCATAACATTGTTGGCTGTATATTTTAATCACCCTCAGAATCGTAACAGGAACATACGTATTTATGCTTACCGTTGTTGCGCATCTTATTGTAGATGCTCATTGGGCTTATACTGACACACTGGGGGCCCTCTCTCTGTCGTGAGGAGCATAGGAATGAATCTAATTTAATTAGGAACCTCGCCCAGCCTCTTCCGGCACAACTGAGGAATGCGAAATATAGAAAAAACACAGGAGTAGATAATATAAACGCAAAAGTAAATTCCCCACTGCAGTACACAGAAGTTTTATTAGACTGTTTATGTTATCGTATTCCGATAATTCTTAGCACAGTAAATATAATTCAGATCTTCTAAGCATATGTTTCTACATATATTGAACAGTTAAGGCATTTACATTATTTATTACAGAAATTCTAAAATAAATTACGTAAATACTTTAGCCCCCTCTTGAGGCCACCTTAATGTTGTAGGGAGCTTCATGTGCCCTGATCACCTAGAGAGTCATTACCTGGTAGGGTCATTCAAGCCTGACAGGTCGAAAGATAGGGGTGAGGCCAAAAATAGCCCGTGGTTCTCTTAGTTTGAAGCTGAGCGTGAGGCTAACGACCTCAGCGTCGGAGAACAATACATGTTAAGAAACCTAATGATGTATGGCGGATGGATAAATTAGTGAAGTGACTGAAAGTTGTTCGTAAGAACAGTCAATGTTATCCTGCTACTTGTTAGGAGCATTACGACAAACTGGTATTCTGGAAGGTGTAAGAAAGAATTCACAGAGCTGAATTGAAGAGATTGAGGCAAAGGTAAAGAGTAAGAAGTACATTTGCTGTAAAAGAGGTCATAGTTTTCAAGTACCACAGAGACAAGGAAGAAACATGTTAGTTATTGTGTAAATACTTCTAGTTTATGTTTTGGGGCAACCAATCAGTTGTCTGCCTTTCTTCGATCAGTCCCTTATGTTCGGTTTCATCTATAGAAAATTAATCTCTGGTACTCGCTATGGATATTCAGAAGCAGGAAGTATAACATTTCGGAAAATTGTTTGTGCTTGATTGTGGAATTTTAGCGTATATAAGTTTGTTGAACGAATATTTAAGTAATATTTAAATTTCCTTACACTGCACATTATAGGAGGGGGCATGCGGTAGCGTAGTTGGTTGAGGGGCTATGTTACAAGCCGGAAGGTCGCGGGTTTAAGTTCCTATGAGGTTACTGGATTTTTTCAATTGACCTAATCCTTCCAGCCGCAATATGGCCCTGGGGTCGACTCGGCCTCTAACAGAAGTGAGTACCAAGAATTAATTAAATAATTATCCTGGGGAGTAAAGCGCGGCCCGCGCGTAAGGCTGACAGCCTTACCGCCATCTTTGAGCCAATTGTCTAGATAGTGTGGGACCCTCAACCTCTCAAAACCCTATGGGCATTCACGGCCTCTTGCAGGGATAGTTTTACTTTTACTTTACTTTACACATTATGGGCAAAGAAAACTGAAAACAAAGAAGAAATCAGTTCTCACACATAGCTTATATAGAAGAGTTCTTCATTAAAATGGGGACGTAGACCATGTTTGTAGAGAGTGAGAAGGAATCACCTTGTTGTGATATTATTTCGTAACCTAAAGTCATTATTAAGCACCGAAATCCTTCCATCGTGGCAATTTTCATTCCTTCTTCGCTCCAGAGTTGCACGTATCCTCACCCTCGTTCCCGTACACAATGCAGTGTGATGTCACTTCCTGCACTACACGTCCTCCGTCACAATTACCGTTGATTAATCTGCAGGCGTAATAGCGACCTGTGAGGAAACCTCCAGGATACAGGCAGTTTCAACCAATTTCCCCCCCCCATCAACCCCGCTCCCTGTCACACTTCAGTGGTTAAAATTTGAATATGATATTTTATCCACGCGGTTCCAGTACAAAGTGAAATGGTTCAGGTTAGCATTTTATACTTCTTTACGTTTCTTGTTTAATGTACAGATATGTAGGAAGAAGAAATGTTTCATAAAGTTCAAAGAAGCTAGGTAGTACATAACAGTGCCCTTTGAATCGATCTCGGTCCGTAACTGGACAGGGGATCTTTGTGAAGGAGCTAATGCTATAATCTTCATGGAAGAGGTGATAGTCATTCAGCTGTACGTCTGATTGTTCAGCTATGTTTAGCTTGTCCAGAAATGTATCAATGTTATGAATCTCGAAGTTTATCCCATGTTCACACAAGCCCATCATTGCATCTTATCCTGGTACAGTGGAATAAGATAAGTCTTGGCAAAAACCTTTTTAAATTCGAGGTCATGTGTCGCAGTTCGTAAAATATGCCTACTCTGTTTAGGGTGAAACCCCAAGATTAAGGAATAAGCCTTGTCTGCTCTCTCTCTAACTGTTTATTAAACCGTGTCACACTTAAAGTCCATACACTCTACGAACCAAGCTACGTCATATACTGTGTAGGCAACTTTATGAAAACAACGTTCTGTGCAAGTATATTTTAAATTCCCACCGATGTATGAATACCAGAAGCACGTTAAATCTAGAGCCTAGTAATTTTAATGACTGCGTGACGGTCTAGGTCTCTAACAGATGATGACGTATCCTCGTTCCTGTAGTTGATGGAGTGTGCCTTCTATGTACGGAGCGTAATCTGAGAAATGGCTTGTCGTGGCGATACGGGAACCCCTTGACGGAGCGTGGTGACGCAAGTAAAAGAAAGATGTTCTGCCTTCTTTCGTTAAATTAGTTAATACATGAACATGGAACCGCCAAACGTTGTTGAAGCTGAATCATTTATATCAATTTAGAAAAAGTATTAAAAGGTAAAGCTGTCCTTGTAATAGGCCGTGGAAGTCCATAAGATTGTGAAACGTCGAGGTTCCCATATTTTCTCTAGACAGCCGGCTCAGAGATAGCGGTAAGGTTGTCAGCCGTACGCGCCGGCCGTCCTTTACCCCCCAGGAAGATTCCTGGTACTCATTCCTGGGTCGACCCCGGGGCCATAGTGCGGCTGGAGGGATTGGGTCAATTGATAAAAATCCAACTCCTCTGGACTCGAACCCGCGACCTTCTGGCTTATAGTACAGCGCCTCAACCAACTACACTACCTCGTATACAAAGCTAAGGAGTTTGGAACAAGGAACAAATTTTCGACAGTTTCTTCATAATTTACTACTTCCGGTACTGTACTTCTGAAATGTAACGAAACCCTCGTCACTTCCACTAAAACTTGAATAGCGGAACTGAGTATATTTAAACACCCCATAAAGTTGAGAAATTTTAGTGAAGATCATTTTTTGTAAATTATCAGAATACTCATAATTTATGATGACCTTCACATCTCATTTGAAGCTATATGATTCCGTGCCGGCCCGTTAAATACCGTCAAGCTCAACGACATATCTATCGAATATGAGACAGGATGTGGAACTTTAAATTCATTCATCATGAAAACAGCCCGAAATACCTTATCAAAATTTACTTGTAGATTAGATTACCATACGTACCCTTAACTTTCAATTTTTTTCACTACTTCAGCCGCACATGCGCGTCGCCTCTCCCCTGCACATTAGTACGACAGAAATGTGGGTATCGAAGTTCAGCTCCGGAAAGGCCAGGAAACACACCGTGCACACCGTTGCCTCTCGCACTTTTATGTCTAATTAACTGGGGGGTAGCCCAAAAGGTCATTAAAGTGCAATCAATCGATCGACGAGCAAGCTATTCAACTAACATACAGACAATAGGGACTAGCTAATTGATTACAAGGTAACTGAACAAACTACAGTTGTGTGTTCACAAATCCTCTGGCTTAGGCTGAAATGAATTGAGTACCGCAGCATACAGAACGCCACGCCGGTTGCCTGTGCTCAGTGCCCATTGCTCGTTGTACTCCGAAAGAAACCGCCTATAATCTCGGCAGAGGCACTGGCTGCCTATACTGAGTTCTACTTTTCACAAATTCCCTTAGTCTTTCCAAGGGAATACCCACACTTTATCTGTATACAGGTCATGATTGCTTCCTGTCCCGTCGTTTCCAGTTTAAGGTATAAAATAATCTTCTCGTTTCATCATCATCGTAATCATCATAAATCGTTTCCTTGAGGCCTGTAACGAATGTTACAAAACATAATACTTCCATTATTTGATAAGTCCGGCCAAACTTTTTGTTCATTTTGATTAATATTTAAGAATCTCTTGGAATCCTGTAAAAGCACATGAGTTCATCGTGTCAGCATGTCCTTTCCAATATATTCTTATTGTTGTAGACCACGACTTCCTTCCTAATTCTACGCAATTCATCATTCATTCATCAGTTGTCATACCATTCGATGGCATATAGTCCAGACACTGAGGGCGTCATGAAATAGTCCCAAAACATTAACCTTTTCAGTACTGGGGATATTGAGACCTGTTATTGATATTACAAAATATAGTCCTCCCATTGCTTCTCAGGTTTTCCCAAACCTCTTTTTCCTGTGGTTGATATTTTATAATCTACGAAATACCGCCAGACCTAATTCTGCGAAAGTGTTCTCCACAATTTCTTCTGCGTTTCTCTATAATACTGCTATTTGTGGAGACTGAAGAGCTCTCATAATGTGTTCATTCCTCTCACAGTCCGATAGACGTTTCCCTCCTTCCTCTCGAAATAACCCTTTTTTTTTCCTGATATTTATCGTCTCCCATCATCTATTTTTGTTGTGATTAGTGAATAGTGATTCACTGCTACAAAATAAAGTTCCACGAAGTGTCTTAATTCGTGTTCTCTCATAACATTCGGCTCTGACTAACTTCAATAGCCGATATGGTGTGATCAGATAACCCAGAAATCACCTCATGAGACTCCGTAAGTTTTGCCGGACACGTCCTAGGATAAATGCGTTGAACGTGGTTATTCTCTGAAGGTTGATTCAGTATGCAGTAACTGTGTAGGACATTCTCCAATTTATGAAATACACTTAATGTTCGCTGATATTCTGAGGGTTGTCCTCGCATTTCTCTTCAAGCAACTTATTGCCATTATACTGCCAGACATTTTTCTTTATTTCCCTCTCGATGGCAGCTTTCGGAATTGAAACGGAAACAGTCTGGTTAGTAGAAACTTGAGCCAAGCTGGGAAAGTGGATGGTTACATAGAAGAGGAGGGAAAGCGGGTCACGGAAGATAGAAGTGGATATCAGAGCCATGGGTAACTGAAAGTAGACGAAGCTCTTTAAACGAAAATCTTGCCACTAAAAATATAACCAACTCCGAAAAAACTCCGTGGCTTGTAGTCAGCAAGCGAACTATACCGACCGAGCGACCGCCGCTTGCCAGAGAAGTTAGTGATAACTTTTGCTGTTAGATGGTGTTACGTAGTCAACGCAGCGAATCTCCACGGCCTATAATCTCGGTTTTCTAGACCGGAGCCGCTATTTCCTTGAAATAGATCCACAATTATCCTCAGGCCCACTACTTCTTAGAAGATCTGATAGCTTCGGGAATCGAACCCGAGACCTCCGGATCTGTAGCCAGGAACCCTGATCACTAGACCATAGAGGCGGTCCTACTGAAACTTAATTCATGTAAAGAAGCTATTTTTAGTAGGGATGAAATTGTATTTTGTAGAGATGCTAATGGGGTGTTTCCGAATGAAATTCACTTCTGATCATGTGTGCTATTTCCCTCACGATCATGAAAGAAGCAACTGATGTCTGTTTATCGCAGAACTGTACCCACACTCAGATCACGGCCTTCTTTACCGCAGACAAAACACGATTTCCTGTTGAACCCTGCCCGGGACGATATGATCTAAACTGGGCCTGTAAGGTATCACGAATAAGTAAATCTGCACACGCGAAACAAGACACGAAGCTTCTACATCATATCAGGTCGTGAGGAACATATGATATCCTGCTGCATAGAAACTTAACCCAAAGCACGCAAGTACACAAGTTCGAGGACGGAAATTCATTTCCTTACTTAAATATCTTGTACAGTATATTTTCAGCAGAAATGTTCAACGTCTTTCATACGTTTAGGAAAATCGTGGCCTCTATTATGAACAAAATAACAAAAGGAACAATAACAGTTTTCAGTTATTATGGTATAGAAACCTATATCCAGAAATTCTGAAAAATGCAATCCATAATTCATCAGTAAAAACAATTAAAAATTAGTTAATTGAGTCATAAACAACCGCAGCCTCGGTGAGAATGAAACATTGACATTAAACAGTGCACCCTAAGTAAGTAAGTAAGTAAGTAAGTAAGTAAGTAACTAACTAACTAACTAGTTGCATGGAGCTCAGCCCTTCTTGAAAAGTCGCCCGTCGCTCAACTATTCAGGAATCTACCAATATTTCATGGAACATGGAGGTTCATTACAGGGTTCGCAAGAGCCCTCCACTGGTTTCTATTCTGAGCCAGGTGAATCCAGTCCATAACACCCCATTATATTTCTCTAAGATCCATTTTAATACTACGTATTCTCCTACTTTCGTCTAGGTCTTCCTTGCGGTTTCTTTCGATCAGTTTATATAAACCCCAGTACTGGAAGTGATTAGGAATAACAGTACCTAGCACCAAATGAGTATAAGGAAAAGAAAAATAAATCACGCGTCAGGATCAGCCATCCTAAATAAATTTGTTTCCGGTTTACCATAATATCACATCTCAGGAAGTAAAGTTACTCGTTATAGGATTCTGTTACCTGCATGAGCAGTGTTTCCTTCATCCGGCTTCCACCAACCCCCCTTACCCAGTTCATACCGGTGGGTCTTTCCCCATGGATAACGAGTCTGATGCGCTAAACATGCTACTCGCTTCCTCCTAATACCTTCATTCCATTATACAAATTCTTGGCTTGGCAATTTGATATATGGTTTACTTAATGACATTGTTAGTAGTTCAGTCTCCGTAGTTGAATGGTAGGTTGATTTGAAACTTGAATTTGAAAGATCATAAAAGTAAGCTTTATAAGGTGTTCCCGTAGTATATGCCTACAGAGACAGATTAGGCACAAGGTAAATTTTCTGTTGTGTGCTTTTGTCACTATCATCAGTATTAGAACTCACTCGCATATTCAAGCATTCTTCCTGACGTCTGCAAACTCACTCATGTTTCAATATTTCCCTCAGTGTCTCAAATATTGGAGCTCCCATTTATTTTCGTATCTTTTTCTTATCTCCAGTACAAGGGCTCACATTCCTGTTCATTCCTCTCTCTTATCTCTGGTAGTAGACCTCACAGTCCTGTTTATCTCCAGTAGTAGAGCTTACTTTCATGTTCAAAACTTTCCCTTATGTTTCCAATAGTAGAAGCAACGTTCATATTCAGGCCTCTCTCTTATTTGCCATACTAGAGTTCATTTTTACATGTTGAACACGTTCTTTTAGTGTTTCCAGTAATAAAATTTACTTCATGTTCAAGCATTTCCCATGTGGGAACATCGCACATACTTACACACTGTTTCGCTGGAGATCTCAATCATGTTCACAACTTATTATTATCTCCAGCACTAGATCTCACTTTCATGTTCAGACTTTCTCTCAGTTTGTCCAATACTAGACATTACATTTATGTTGAAACCTATCTCTTATATTCAGCACTAGAATAGTTCTCTAGTTCTAAAGCTACATCCATAATCAAACCTCTCTTTTCTCCACTATTAGATCTCACTGTCATGTTCAGACTTGTCTTCAATTTGTTCAATACTAGACATTACATTTATGTAGAAATCTCTTTCTTATCTTCAGCACTAGAACAGTTCTCCAGTTCTAAAGCTTGCATCTGTTAGAGCTCACTTTTGTCTTCGGATCCTTCTGTTAATGTCTCCAGCACTAGAGCTTACTGTCGTGTTCAGGCCAAAGTTACAATAATGCCACAGTTAACTTTACAATGAAAGAGGGAGAAACGATAACTAATACATATATCACATACACTGACATTTGTCACATCATTTGAATACAGAAGATAAAGACAGGCATGTTATTGTATGAAATATTTATTGGCAATGAAATCCGATCAAGTATTTGAACACAAAAACAAAGAGTTCTGTGAAATAGCCCCACCACATTGCAATAAATTACAGTCTTATATTCGTGTCAGCATATTCAGCAGAACATGAAACATACGTTTCCCTGTTTGTAATACTGTATAGTTTGAAAGTAATGGCAACTGCAAATAGTGCTATACCATAAGAATGATACTAGTGTTTAGAAACTGATTAATTAACTAACTAACTGGAGCAAAGCCCTTGTCTGCAAGCCAATAATTACTCAGCTATTCAAGCAATTGCCAGCACTTTGAAATTTTAAATTTTATTGTCGTGTCCAAAAAAGCTCGCTTCTTGTTATATCCTGAGGCAAACGACTTCAGTCCACGCTCTCCCAACACCTTTTCTTAAGATTCATTTTAATTACTCCCTCCAGTCTATGCCTACATATTTCAAGCGATCTCTTTCCTTCAGGTTTTCCCTTAGTCGATAATACTGGTTAGATATATTTTGATTTACTTTTCACCGAAGTCATAATTTGGTAAATGCATTATCATTATATCAAGATCCAACATTGTTTATACTACTGAAATATCAATAAAACGGTTTATCACTCGGAATTTAACCCCATGTGCCCTGTTAATTCTGATCACAACAGAACTGGCTAATGATCGAGCAGTGTAATATATTTCGAAAATTATTTTCGGTGAAATTTATCTGTGAAATGTGTACAGATTCTCCCATTTGGCATAGTAATCCGATTAATTAAAAACATGCATTATATGTTTGGTGATAAGCAGCCCTACTTTCATTGGTGTTGTAACCTTACATGAATAAGATTTGAGGTTTAGCATAACAAGATGTACGATCTACAGGAAGTTAGTCAGATTTGTGTTATTCTTCGTTTCATCGTAACACAGGAAATGTGGTCCACGAAACTGGAAATCTCGTCTAGAAATATTCTGTATCTAGCAAATGACCAAGTCTCTTGTAATATACACGAGTATAGGATCGGTTATGAACTGTTTCAATTTCAGAGGAATGCTATGTGCTACAGTTTTGTTGAATAAAAATTGAACATGTTGAATAGGATTATTGTCGGAAATCATGTTAATTAAATTTGAAATTTTCGCAGCGATAATTATGAGGATATGATGGATATAGTGGAGTGTAGTCAGTTGAAAGTCAGCTGAAATTTTGGAGGAAAATATCACCTCCATCTTCAGGGAAATGTCGTTACACTTTAAACGGACTACACAGCGTTATGTCCCAGAAGATAGAACTCCTCGTGGTAATTGGGTCTCTCACTACTGCACGGCAAGAGCTATGATCCAGAATGAAGAAGATAAGCTCCAGATATTGAGGGTAAGAAAAGGTAAAGTTGCCCTTCTGCTTGACTAATTAAGCAAAAAGACATGAAGACATATGAGGGACCTAGACCTCGGCAGTAGTTGGAGGTGAGTGGTCAGCTATACACCTCGGCCGCTTTACCCCCGGGGAAAGAGCCCCCGGTACCCATTGGATAGGAGGCTGGGTGGGCCCCAGAGCCGGTCTGGACGACATAAAGGAGATAAAATTCTGGATCCTACAGGGACTCGAACTTCGACCCCTCGGCAGCCCAGCCCATAGCCAGTCGCTACACCGACTACGCTATCTCGGCTTACAATATAGAGGTAACTGAGAATTTTAAATAAGCAGTCACAGAGAGTCGATAAGGGATCTCTAACTTGGGGGGTTTTGATGGGTGTAAAAACTCCCTGTAAATGACTAACATGTTAAGAAATGTTACAACTTAAAGGGGAGTAATTATTTGAGAGACCTAGGCATAAGTGGATTGAAAACAGCATATGTCGGTGTTGACTATATTCATCCGAGCAGGAACCAATGGAGAGATATTGTGATGACGGTAATGTACCTTGGAAATCCATAAAAATGGTAATTTCATAAGTAGATGCCGGAATATTAGTTCCACCAGAAGGGTTATGCTCCATGGAGTTGGTTATTTACACGCAATTCAGCGAAGGGTTTATGAGGTAACACAAATATAATTTTACTGTAACGTGGTTAGGTGCGTTATTGAAGCTACCCTTATTTTCATCTATTCTGGAAGCTCTTATTCTTTATAGTACTATAAAGCCGGTTCATTTTTGTGGATATTTCGACGGAAAGAGCATGACATTTTAAGTTGGATTCCAGCAATCAACACACAAGCTCGATTCTCGAAGTTGTGTTGATATCTGCCCGAGACAGCACAAGTGCTTGAGACGACATCAAACCTCAACAGTGAAGGAGAAGAAGAAAGTTTCTTCAACAGAGAAACTTGGGGCAGACAGAGGACATACAATCTGTTCCATAGACATAGGCACAAAATCTGTGAAACCATTTCTGGTTTTTATAAATTAAAGAAAATGCAAAATGTTCCGTTACTTAAACGTGTCTGTTCTGCCCTATATTGAACATCCACTTCCATCAGTTATGCTGAAATTAGTTATGACCGCGTGAAAACACACGATTTTCATTAGTACCTTTTTCTTCTTTTGGATTATAAAACAAACTAACTCTGTGGCTGTAGTCCGCAAGTGAACTACACCCACCGAGCGATCGCCGCTTGTCGGCGAAGTTAGTGCCAACTTTTGTGGATAGAGGGTGTTGTGTGGTCAGCGCAACGGTTCCCCAGGGCCGATAGTTTCGGTTTTCTAGACCGGAGTCACTATTTCCTGGAAATAGCTCCTCAATTATCTTCACGAGGCTAAGCGGACCCCCTGGACCCACTACTTCTCAGAAAATATAGTGGCGTCGGGAATCGAACCCGGGCCTTTGGATCTGTAGCTAGGAACTCTGACCACTAGACCACAGAAGCAGTCTTTTGGATTATAAAATCTGAGAAATCCACATTGTATTTTAAGGGTATTTCAAATAAGTAGCAAATAGATTAAATAAGAAAATCAACTATGGCAAGGTGTCGTTCCCACATGTTTTATGTAAGCTCCGAACAGCATACCATGCCAGAAAAAAGAGCGGCATATACGAAGAATTGTATATAAGCCTTCATGCATGAAGCGAAACTTTCTAATGAAGTATTCTAGCTTTGTACAAGTTGAAGAGTTAGAAGGTTAATTAAGTCACGGAAAACGGAGAACGTTTTATGAGAATCTCGTAATCTGTTCTGTTCTCATTGTTAGGGAGATTAATAAAATAGACGGCTGTCTTCGGGAAGGCGACGCTGTATAATCTGATAGAAATTTACCAAGTTTCGATGGAACTTTCCAGTCTTGAAGAGAGAGGAAGTAGGTCATCAGAAATATTTGTAATTCTCTACCAGATTACACTACGTCACATACAGAAGGCAGTCTATATAGTCATCGCCGTGAGAAACCCGATTCTCACACAGATAACGAATGACGGAATGGGGATATGTTACAAGCACCGGGAAATAAAAAAATTGTGCAAAATTTTGGTTCGAATATAAAAGAGAAACGTATACCTTAGGTCGAAATGGTGATATAGATATAAATAATAGAGAAACTGGTACGATTATATCATATGATCTGCATTATTATATAGTCAAGTTATGAACGTTTGTTATCATAGTGCTGCTAGGTACAGCAGGCGAGTTTCTGCTCAAGGAAGGTCATGTAACAGATAAGCTACTTTAGTCAACGTGCATCTTCCTATAATAATGCCTGTAATATGCGAAAGTTGGTTCTCTCATTAGGAAAAGAACAAACACTGATGTTATTTGAGAACAAATTGCTGAGGAGAATATTTGAACCTAAAATAGAGGAAGTAACAGGAGGATGTAGAAAATAACACATTAAGGAGCCTAATAATTTATACCTTGATAAATATTATTAGGATGATAGAATCAAGTACGACGAGATGGCGGGACATGTAGCACTCATGGGAAAGAGAATGTTTGTAAGACGTGGGCTTGTACGTGAGGATAATATTAAAACGATTCTTAAAGAGAGATAACAGGAGAGTGTCAACTGGATTCATCTGGCTCAGAATAGGGATTATTTGGGGCTCTTGTGAACACGGCAATGAACATTAAGGTCTGTGAAATGCTTGTATTTGTTGACTGGCTGAACCAGTTAGAGTCTCAAGATGTACCCTGCTCCATGAAGTTAGCTAATTAGTCAACATGCACAACTAAGAAAGAAAAGGCGAGACAGGGTTGAAGAAAGCCGTCTTCTGGGATGTGGCGCCTTGTAGATCTTGTACAAACCGACGTTTCAGAGGGACGTCGGTTTACACAAGGTCTCCACGGCGCCACATCTCAGAAGACGGTTTTCTTCATAGTTACCGCCGTGAAGACCTCAAATCTTACATTGGGACGGAGTTAATTCACTTTCGACGTAAGTTTAAAGACTTAAAGTATGTATGGAGTTTTGTATAAGAGGTGTCAAGTTTTTTCTGATACTGCATTCAGTTTGTTATTTTGCTTCACATTACAATCTGAATTTGGTTTCTGTGGATTCTCTTTACTCTGTATTGAAGCATAATAAAATAACACTTCAGAACACGTGACTTCTATTTTCAGGAACCGACATCTCAGTATCAGCTGTTGGGATTCAGAGGAATTCGGTAAATCCAAACAAATCAGAATTTTGTTTTCAAATACTCGTAAATATCGTACAGAAATTCATTTCGTTTGCTTGATTTATATTAGGCCGACCACGGAGGATCTGATAGTTTACGGTCAGCAAATGCCAGCTTCACACTGTCTGGACTAAAACGTGTGGCTTTATTTACAGCAGGTTTTATATATTTCGTGAAATCACTGTAATGAAATTTGTAACTAGTTATTCGAGTCGGAGAAGTGTGCTCTTAATCTTGCATCTGGCTGAAGAATCGTGTTTACATAATAAATCAGTAGAAGATACACAAACTTAAAGTTCCATCGCCCCTACAGGCAGTAACTGCAGTCTACATGTTTACACTCCTCTCTTTCCCGGCGATGAGAAACGCAGATTTATCCATGCTATAGGTGAGATTCGAATCTGAGAAAGACAGTACTGGCTCAGTGTGATGTGCCCTACCATGGCTGACTTATAGGGCACAGGCTCTAAGGTAAAGGTAAAGTTGTCTGCGTCCACAGTTAATTAAATGCTATGCCGAAGACGAATGGGGAAGTGGAGGTATAGTGCCATCATTCTTGACCTAGACACTAGATGGAGGGGATTGGTTAGCTTTGCCCCCCGGGAAAGAGCCCCCGGTACCAGCCTACAACCCGCTGCAATGTCGACTGAGCTATTCCGGCTGACAAATGCACAGCCTCTTGACTTGGTAAAGTTATTTAAATTTGAAGAGTTACATCTTCTGGGATATAAAACTGTGAAATCCGGTGGAAGGTAAGTTTCAGAGGAACATATTGCTTCCATCTTCAAGGTCGAAGCAGAAGCCAAGCAAGAAACCAGATCTGTTTGCTGCTTGCTTCATACTGGTTTCTTGTTTAGGTTACTGTATCATTCTGGAGATGGAGTCGACCCCCTCAGTGATCTAGTGGTCAGAGTTCCTGGCTACAGATCCAGAGGTCTTGGGTTCAATTCCGGGCGCTGCCAAATATTCTGAGAAGTAGTGGGTCTGTAACGGAGTCTACTCAGCCTCGTGAGGATAATTGAGGAGCTACTTGAATGGAAAAGTGGCGGCTCCGGACTAGAGAACCGAAATTAACCGCCGTTGGGATTCGTTGCGCTGACTAGGCGACACCCTCTATCCGATGAAGTTGGCACTAACTTCGCCGACAAGCAACGGTCGTTCGGTTGGTATAGTTCGCTTGCGGACTAAAGCCTCTGAGTTTGTTTGATGGAGGGGTATGTTCTTCCGAAACGTCGGTTGACTTTCACCTGACTCCACGTCATTATATCCAAGAAGATAGACTTCTGTATGATAACCTCAACTACAATATGATTTGTACCTGTTTAAAATTCCATTTTCATGTAAGTTTGAGGTTTTCACTAGAGTAATTGTTCAGATTTTGGTCTTCTGTCTTAAAACACCGTATAGTTTTCAAGTGGATACCAACGTTTTCGAGGAATATTCTGTCTCTTTCTTCACCATTGAAGTGTGTAGAGTGAGGTTGTATGACGGCCTGGCTATATTAACCAACCGATTCCTTACCCTAAGCACTTCGATCCTGAACACGGAAGCAGCATATCCTCCCGAAACTTGATGCCACCTACAAGGCTATAAAACGCCATAGCTCAGAGGACCCCAATCGTTAAATTTTGTATTTAGTATGGGCTCCTATACGAATCTGTTGAATTTATTCGCAACACCTTGAAGACTTACGGAGGATTTTGAGTACAGTTCAACACATTCTTAGCTCGGCAGTAAATGGAGTTGAATGTTCAACTTCACGCTCGTGGAAACACTGGAGCAAACTTTCCGACTTCAGCTACAGTTTAAACACAGATGTGACTGTAATACTAGCGTACAGTGTATCGCATTTGGTGCTTTCGGATATCTGAATGCGATTTCATGGCACTGCCCATTGCATCACAATGTGTACTGTCACACACAGCAAAAGCTCTTCTCTCCTCCCTGGGGACATGACATGCCATGACATGAGTAGTGATAGATCAGAAATGAAACGCGATACCGTGGCGACATGCAGCTCAACACTGTGGATCCACATGTGCTGCTATTGAGGTTAGCGATTTCAGTGTCATTTACACTGCAAGATACACGTATTTTTATAAAGTTATTTAAGGTAAAAGTAAAGTAAAGCTATCCCTGTACCAGGCGGTGAAGGCCCATAGGGTTATGACACGTTGAGGGTCCAACATTATCTAGACAATCTGCTCAAAGATGGCGGTAAGGTTGTCAGCCTTACGTGCCGAGGCGCGAAGCTGACCACTCCGTCTAGTGTTGAATTAAGGAATGGTGGAGATATACGAAATTTCCGTGGCTATCTTCCATCGAGAACTCAACTGAACTCAAAGTCAAAGTCGCATTGCGACTGACGGTCAATCAGTAAGTCTTGGTGTCGAGCCCCATTTGGGGATCATGACCAGATATTTATTACTGTTTTGACGGTTTCGGTTTTGTTTTTTTGTGAGGCGCCTTCTCTGACGAGAGGACAGGTCTGTCTTTTGTATATGCTGCTGGTCCTTGCCAGTGCAGGCTTTCTAGGGTCCGAGTCCCTTGGTAATAATTGAGGAGCTATTTCAAGGAAATAGCGGCTCCGGTCTGGAAATCCGAAATAAACGTCCAGGGGGGATTCGTTGCGCTGACCACGCGACACCTTTTATCCCCTAAAGTTGGCACTAATTTCGCCGACAAGCTGCGGACGCTCGGTCGGTATAGTTCGCTTGAGGAATGAAATCACGGAGTCTGTTTGTTTTGTTCAGTCCCTTGGTACTCGCGACCATATTTTACTGTCTCTGAGTTGAGACTTCCCTTTTCGTCGCCTCCTACGACTCGCAAGGTCACGATGGAGGTATTCGACCCCGGTTCCACACGGGTTTTAACTGAACTGCTGCTGTTATTCTCGTTATGTAACCTCCCCACCGAACACGCACAGAACACCCAGTTCTAATGTTGCATAAGGAAGATAACACAGAGAAAAAGTCACGTGATTCTTAGCGAACTTCTTCATTTACGCAATGCGCAATAACATTCTCCTACTGAGATACATCTTCCATTGTTGCCTTGTGTGTATTCGGTCGCGGTGTTTTTACCGGTCCCTTATCTAGCAACGCTCTGGCCGTTCACCTTACAATATATATTATCTTTATATCAGAACAGTTAAATATCAAATGAATTCCACCACTTGAAAAGCATGGAGTTATCAATTGGTATATACACCGAAAACTATGAAAAGTGAGGTAGATCATACAAAATGAAAGGGCCACTTCTGATTTGAATATTTAAATCGGATAAATCATTATAAATGATGATGATTATTATGGTGATATAAGGAAGTGAGTAACATGGCACTGCAATTTTCATAAGGACGACGTGCAAAAAAAAAAAAAACGAGTTGCTGGAACTTTAAAATAATCGAGTGTTGGCTTCCTTTGATGGTTCATTTTTGAGTCATAGAGATATGTTAGGACAAAATGTATTTAGCGTGCTGACGTATTCGTAGCAAAAGATCCGTTGTAATTTTCAAGCCATCTCAGTAGAATATCTTAAACATGTAGGTTTCAGACATATCATTTCTCTTCAGACCTGCTTCGATACGAAGTTCTGAATTTCCTGAAGTAACTGTTTGTTGCATCCGGAACATGTTTCAAGATAGGGTGAAGCGTGCCGTTTGAATATGGTTATTTCATTTTGAAAACTAATATTCTCTTTACTATTCAGCTTACAGCGAGAGGCTGAAGGCTGGGCGACGGAGGGGCAAAATGTTTCTCCGCTCTCCACAGCGTCCTTATTGGCTCTGGGACTCACCCAAACTCCTATCGATTGGATTCTTATGGGTTCCTTGCCCTGGAGTAAATTGACCGGGGCGTGAAACTAACTGCTTAACATGCTTATATTGTCAAGGTCAAGAAGACATAGTGCTGTCGGGCCTACCTCCACTCCCTCATATACTTTCTTGACGATGTGCTCAATTAAGCATTGGGACAATTTTACGTTTTACTTTCAATTAAGGTAGGCCTATTACGATTATACTTTCTTCTTTGAAGTTCTTTATTATTACATGACGAATTGAGCCTTTAGGACGCCTTGAATTTCTGCGATACATGCAGGTAAACTTGTCCCTGTACTTAACTGATTAAGCATTAAGACGTATTAGGAAGTGAAGGTATAACTCCATGTATTCCTAACCTCGGCACTAGATGGAGGTGAGAGATTAGTTTTATTCACTCGGTACCCATTAGATAGGAGGGTGGGTGTGCCCCAGAAACGGCCTGGAAGTTGTGGAGAAGAGAAGAAACTTGCCCTGCCGGGAATTGAACCCGAGCCTTTCAGCCCTTAGCCCGTCTATATACCAGCTGAGCGAAGGACATACAATATTGTGGCTCATTTGCTCCACGCAAGAACAGTTGAGCCACAGAAACAGCCGTTGCTAAGTAACACGTACGCAACAATAGAACAACGGCGTTATGCAACCGGCTCTACAAACTCCTCGCGATACGCGCACGCAACATTAGGACGAATGTTATTAGTGTGCAGTGAGTGCAGTGCAGTTGAGAGTACAAGGAAGAGAATTGAGCATTCCTTAGTGAACTGTGAAGATTAGTTGATTACAGATGAGGACGGAGAAATACAGAGTGACTGAAGACGAAATAACAAGCCATCATAGTGATCTGAAGTGCTAGTTTCTGTGTTGAGATCCGTTACCAGGAGACGATTACTGAAGACAGTGAATCCTAGTGCGTGTGCAATTGTGAACTGAAAGTGTGTAGAATAGCCATAGCGTTATAACTGAGCGTAATTAGGAGAATTTATAACCGAAATGCCAATAAATCAAACCATCCAATCTAGTTTAGACTCATCGAAACACCTGAGGATGGCCGTCTGTGACCGAAACGTGTAGTGTTGGTGTTGAATGGTGAATATTTTAACGATTGTTGCATTAATGACGGACAAAATACATAGACGTTTAACTAGAACTATTTTAGTTACGCGTACCCCCCTACACTTGACAATATTTTTTTCATTCCATTTCGTTAAAGATACAGGAAATCAAGGAAAACAAGTTATGTATTTATGAACTGTACATATTTTGTCATTCACAAATGCGAGATCTGTCATTTTAAGGACCGTGACTAAGTTCGAGGCTAAGGCCGCGCCATAGCTGAAGCGGTTAGTCGCTGGCTTCCCACAGCGGCGGCCCGGGTTCGATCCCGGGTCTGGTCAAGTGGGATTTGTGGTGGACAAAGTGGCTCTGTGGCAGGTTTCCTCCGAGTACTTCGGTTTCCCCTGCCAATCTTCATTCCACCAATTGCTCCACAATCACCCTCACCTATAATCTGGGGCTGGTACAATAGGCCAGAAGTGGGCGTAGTACAAGGGACTTAGTCCCACCCCACTAGCAATAAAAAAATAGTAAGTTCGAGGCTAGTTTATGTAATGCAGGGGTAATGGTCTATCCAGCCTTTAGTACTACAGACGCCGAAATTAAAACGTGTAATTAATATGCGTTGAGAGGTTTTGAAAGAAAGCCAGGCAGATACTAATATTATATGACTTCATAATTATGCTTTCGTTTTATGCACTTCCTGCAAAGAACACACACAGAATACGATGAGCAGACGTTACTGATCTGTCGCATTGCGATTGTGTTGCACAAAATGGCCTCAGGCTTGCTGACCTCGGCGGTCTCACGTCTTGCCTGGGGCACGGACCCTCGTTAGCTACGAGACGTGTCACACTAGCCAGCCAGCCCTCTGCCCCCTTTCTCCCTGATGAGACTGGGGCCCAGTGTCACTTGGTCAGTCTGCATTCGTTGTAGCGATCCCTGTGTGGGATCTACCTGCTGTTGTACTCCCATGAAAATGAAATTTTGGAGGCACGGACGACCAATGGCTGGAGATATAAAAATGTATTATTCGGGCTATATCTGCAGGAAATTGAAGAACGTAGACCTTTTACATAACAGGGCTGGAAAGCGCGCACACTGTAATGTAGTACACAGAATTAGCAAAGGTGTTCTTTTGAAGTTTAATATTAAGCTTGCAGGAAAATGAAAGCAATGAGATATCACTTAGTGAAAGTCTCCCGTCTCGATGTGACAAAATCTTTGGAAGGGCTTACGGGATAAATTTATGGCCATACGCAAACTTTACTTTATTATGAATTAGTAAGTAACTAACTAAATCCATAGAGATGAACCCTTCTTGAGAAGCCGCCAGCTGTGCAGCTACTCAAGAATTTCCAAAAATCTTATGGCACCCGAAAGTTCATTACTGTGTTTACAAGAGCCCTCCACTGGTTCCTGTTCTGAGCCAGATCAGTTCAGTCTATACCACGCCATCCTATCTGTCTAAGATCCATTTTAATATTATCAACCCACCTTAGTAGTCTTGGTCTTCTTAGTGGTCTCTTTCTTCCTGGCTTTCACACTAATATCCTATATGGGCCGCGCCATAGCTCAAGCGGTTAGTCTCTGGCTTGCCACCGCGGCGGCCCGGGTTCGATCCCGAGTCTGGTCAAGTGGGATTCGTGGTGGACAAAGTGGCGTTGGGGCAGGTTTTCTCCGAGTACTTCGGTTTCCCCTGCCAATCTTCATTCCACCAATTGCTCCACAGTCACCCTCACCTATCATCTGGGGCTGGTACAATAAGCGTGAAGTGGCCGCAGTACAAGGGACTTAGTCCCATCCAGCTAGCAATAATAATAAGATATCCTATATGCAGTCCTCTTCGCCCCATTCATGCTACGTGCCCTGACCGTCTCATCGTCTTTTACTTGATCAATCTAGTTATGCTTGGAGAAGAGTAAAGGTTATGAAGCTCCTAATGATGCAGTTTGCTCCAACATCCTACCGTCTCATCCCTCTTCCTTCCAAATATTCTCCTCAGCACTCTCCTAGTTCGGTGCCACCCCTGTCCCATCTAACCTAATTTTTGCAGCTCTCCTGAGCGAACCTACCATATACAGACTTCTTATATTCCGCGTATTAAATCTTAAGTCCATTTTCCTTAGTTTAGGTCGTTTATCCAAAGAATCCGTCCAAATCCGAAGTCTTCTGTGACATTTCGTAAGAAGCTTATTTTTTACGGCGAGGAGTTGTTAGTCCCACTCCCAATCCAGATGCTGGAGGAATACCCCTTGTCGTCTGTCCGCGACTGCTTATTCAATATATTCGCAGCTACCTTCCATATCTGGCGGCTGTCTCCTCCAGCTGCAACCTCAAGACTCGCCATGCCGTGGTGGCAAGGGACCCACTTGACATGGTTAATATGAATTAATATGACCGAAAATTGTAACTGCTCAATGATATTTAGCGAGTTGGATCCAGTGTCGCAATCGCCGACGCAAGAGACGGTACCATCAAACAATGCCTGACAAACGAAGTTCGTTTGTTTGAATTGCAAAACAGATTAAAATGTGAAGTTGGCATGACTATAACCCCTAACGTCTTCAGGTACATTTACTTCTTTCCGTTTAGTGTCATGTCATAATAATAAAAGGTAAAGTTAAGTACGGCCGGTCACGGTAGCCGAGCGGTCTAAGGCATGTACTGTCTTCGCTCGCTTGGAAACTGGGATCGTGGGTTCGAATCCCATTCAGGGCATGGATGTTTAGCTTGTGTGTGTGCGTTTTTCTGTGT